>NC_056728.1:1692685309-1692821621 GCF_019279795.1 Protopterus annectens
GTTTAGTCAATGCCACTAGTAATAAAGTAGGAAGAAATACAAATACAGTAAAAGCAGATGAATAAAGTGCAATTTTTATATATATAAAACAATAGAAAACGAACAAACTGATATAAACAAGTTACCCAATTAACCAGAAAAAAGCTCAAAACTGAGCCCTGTTCCAGCAGTCTTCAATCAGATAAGTTCTAACTGCACACTCCTGTCACTAGGGTGCAGGGGAACCTTCTCCAATAAAAGATGGCCTGGATCAGTGCTCAGGTTATACAAACATAGCTAGATTCAGCAGGCCTGAATCTAGTCTATGCTACAGCAACAAGGCACACCAATTTCAGAAAGAAACAGTTCAAATAAGCAGGCACAATAAGCCTGTGACCAGAAGTTCCCGGTTCAGAAGGGCAGAATCCAACCTCTCCTCCCACAAGAGTGCAGACCACAAACCTTCTTAATGTAGAATAACTGGCCTGAAGCCCAAGTGCTTAAACCAGAACTAATACACTTTTAGAATAGCAGACACTGATCCTTCAAATCAGCAATTCACAGCTTAGAAGGATGCAAGCTACCTGTCCTGCCACAACAGTGCAGACCACAAACCTTCTTAATGTAAAACAACTGGTATGAAGCCCAAGTGCTTAAACCAAAAGACTTAGAATAACAGTTACAATTTAATCAGGCTACTACCAAGCAGTAATAAATGCAGCAGAATAAAGAAAATTGAGTACTTTTAAGAAGAGGCAAAAGCAAAATAAAGTAGGAGGAAACACAAATACAGTAAAAGCAGATGAATAAAGTGCAATATATTTTTTTTGTTAGTAAAGTGCAAGGAGAGAGGAAGGAAGAACCTAAGCGGGTTGGCCTTCTCAAATCTTCTCGCTGTATAAAGTAGAGTGAACACTAGGCTCAGAATATGATCTCACTGTACTCGGTTAAGTGAGCAAATGAGATGAACCCAGGAGGAGTATTCAAACACAGACTTACAGGAGGGGAGGGCAATTCCAGAGCCACCAAGACAAGAACAGGGAGGGTGGGTAGGGAACTAACTGCAGAGAGACACACAGCACACTATTCAGTGAAAGAATTAGTTAACAGAAAAAATAAAATGCAGTACTTTTAAAACTGCAAGTTTGCACTTAACAGAAGCCTAAAATACAGTACTGCAAGTTTGCACTTAACTTCAGGTTCTAATGCAGGTGATTGTAGCCAACCAAGTCTCTCAGAAATTGAGCATAAAATGAATTCTCAAACTTTGTGACTAGCACTTAAAATACAGAGCAACATATTTGACATTAATAGAACACTGATGATCCACAGGGAAGCAGAAAGTAAGAAAACATCACTGTTGTTGGTGGGTCTTGATGCAGAGAAAGCATTTGAGAGAGTAAGCTGGGACTTTATGAGCAAGGCAATGGAAGCATTTGCATTCCCTGATAAAATTATAAGGTTCATTAGGAGGACATAGGAGTGATCGGAGGCAAAAAAGTGGAATGGTTCCTCTCTGATAATTTCTTCTTCAGCAGAGGAACCAGGCAGGGGCATCATCTCTCCCCTTTGTTATTTGCATTTTACTTAGAAAGTACAGTTGTGTACACTTACCATAAATGTAGATGTTCGAGTTTATTCACTGTTGCAGTCATTACATTTGGGTTATCTGCTTGCAGATAAGCCCTCAGCCAGCCTGATTATCAAAGTCTTGGGTCCTGTGTCAGTTGCTGTCTCTTCTTCCATGACGGCAGGTAGTCAGGGGTATAAATCATGCAGCCGATGCCATTACATCAGTTTTTCTTGCCCCGGATGTCAGGTGCCCCCATAATGGGAAGCAATTATATATAAGGTTACACCTCCAATTATAAGCAAATACACCAGAAAGCTTAAATACAGTAAACAAGAAGAGAGGTATAGCAAATAGAAGTCAGGGGCTGGTGGGAGGGTAACCAGGACTGCAACAGTGAATACACTCTAACATCTACATTTATTGTAAGTGTACACAACTGTACTATGTTCTTCATGTTTCATTGTTGCAGTCATTACATTTGGGTAGATTCCCAAAGCTAAGGAAGGGAGGAGGCAATTAGAGAGCATTAGGAGCAGCTATTAAGCCCTGCAAGACTGTAGTGGCAAACCCAGCTCTGGATTTAGAGAAAATAGGCAAGTGGTAATGCTTGGTGAATGTATGAACAGAACTCCAGGTAGCAGCTTCTAGGATGTCCCTGGTAGGAACACCTCTGGGAAAGGCTGTTGAAGTAGATGCAGCCCTGATGGAATGTGATCTTTGGGTTTTCCATGGTGCTTATAGCAGAAATGAATGCAATGGTCTATGCATTTAGAAATGATTTGCTTTGAAATGGCCTTCCCCTCTGCCCCTGCAGCAAAGGCAACTAGCAGCTTTTCAGTTTTTCTGAGAGGCTTAGTCCTGTCAAAGTAAAATCGAAGTTGTCTGTGCACGTCCAAAGAGAGCAGTATTCATTCGCCTTTGTTCTGCGGATTAGAAAAGAAGGTTGGCAAATGATTGGACTGATTAATGGCCACACTGGATACTACCTTGGGCATAAAGGAAGGATTGGCCCTGAATGACACCCTGTCAGCGTGGAAGATGAGAAGGGCTCCAATGCCATGAGGGCCTGTAATTCAGACACTCTTCTTGCTGTGATGGCTACAAGGAAGGCTGTTTTCCAAGAAAGGAATTTCAACACTGCAGTTGCAGCTGTCTCAAAGGGAGGTAGAGTGAGCTTTTCCAATACACAGTTAAAGTCCCAGACTGGAGTAGGGGCTCTCCTGGGTGGTCTTAAATCTTTGGCCCCTCTGAAGAATTGCTTCAGCAGTGGGCGAGAGAAGAGGGGTGGGTCCGTATTAAAATGTGCTGAAATGGCAGAGGCATGAATTTTAATAGAAGAGAAGGAAAGGCCCTTATGAAGCATCTCTGTTAAGTATTGAAGAATATGCGGTAAACTGGGCACTGTTGTGCCCATCCCGAGTTTGACTCCAGGAACAGAATCGTTTCCACTTTTCAGCATAGGATTTTCTAGTAGTAGGCCTCCTTGCCTCCAGAATGACATCCAGCACCTGCTTACTGAGGGATGGTAATGGTGAGCTCAGGTAATTAGCCAGGCTGCAAGGTTCAGGGTTTGAAGCTGTGGGTGTAGAATATGGCCCTCCTGCTGGGACAGCAGGGAAGGGTTCTGAGGTAGGTGCCATGGTTCTGGCAGTGACACACTGCGCAAGAGGGGGTACCAGTGTTGGCGGGGCCAGTCTGGTGCAATGAGTATTGTCCTTGGTTTGTCCTGTTTGATCTTTAGTAGAACTTTGGAGAGAAGAGGCAGAGGGGGAAATGCATAAACAGAGGTTTTCCCACGTGAAGGATAGGGCATCCACTTTCCAAGCTTGTCTGTAGGGAGTCCTTATGCAGAATTTGTCCAACTGGTAGTTCTGAGGGGAGGCAAACAGTTCTATCTCTGGGCTCCCCAATTTGTTTCTCAACATGTTGAATATCTTTGGTTGCAGTTTCCACTAGTGTGGGTCCATGAGATTTCTGCTTAGGTCATCTGCCAGTGTGTTTAGCTTGCCTGGCAGGAATTGAGCCTGTAGGTACACTTGGTAGCTCAAGGCTGTGTTTCACAGAGCCATGGCTAGTCTGCAGAGGCGGTAAGAGTGGAATTCCCCCCTGCTTGTTTATGTAACACATAACAGTGGTGTTGTCTGTTTTTACCAATAATTGTCCTGGAAGGATGTGGTTTTTGAAGGGTGTCAGAGCATTTTGTACAGCTAGCATTTGTTTTTGATTGATATGCAGGTGCAATTGACTCGGGTTCCATTTGCCCTGAATGCACTGCCCTGCCAAGTGAGCCCCCCATGCATAGTCTGACGCGTCTGTTAGAGTTTGGGCGACGGGGGGTAGAGTGAATGACCTTGTTGAGGTAGCAGGCCTCTGCCCACCAAAGGAATTCTGTTTTTATACAAGGGATAATAGGAATCACTGATTCCAGGTCCTGAGAATGTTGACACCATGGGCTTTTTAGATACCACTGTAGTTTCCTCATATGCAGTCTTGCTTATGGAATTAGTAGGATGCAAGAGGCCATGAACGCTAGAGCTTGCAGGATTTTCCTTGCAGTTAATTGGGTCTTTGTGGCCAGTAATTTGAAGTAGGCTGTCAGATAAACTTGTTTCTCTGGCGTGAGGTAGGCCATCTGGGAAGTTGTGTTCAAGCTTGCTCCCAGGAATACAATTTGTTGGCAGGGTACTAGGTGAGATTTCTTTTCGTTTATGGTGTACCTCAGTGAGGTTAGCAGTTTCTTTACAAATGCCAGATGATTTAATAGTATGTCCTGGCTTTCTGCCTGAATTAGACAATCGTCCAGGAATGGGTATATTTGAAAATTTCTTTGCCTGCAAAATGCAATGACTGGTGCTAGGCATTTTGTGAATACCTGGGCGCAGTAGATAAGTCAAAGGGCAGTGCAGCGAACTGATAGTGCATGTAGCCTGCTCTGAAGCGTAGGTATTTTCTGTAAAAATCCCTTATTGGGATGTGCAGGTAAGCTTCCTTTACATCCAATGTTGCCAACCAGGCATTTTTGGCCAGCATGGGAAGCAGCTGGTGAAGAGTTAGCATTTTGAATTTTGGAATTACCAAAAAGGTGTTTAGGATAGATAGGTCCAGGATAGGACGCCAGTTTCTTTTCTGGGTACCAGGAAAAGTCTTGAGTAAAAACCTTGCCCCCATTGTTCTGCTGGGACAGGTTGAATAGCCCTGACACTTAGAAGAGAGGGAACCTGCTGTTGAGCCTCTGCCCACTGATTTGGGGGTAGTTCTGGCCAACCTTTTGGGGTTGGTAAGGTGTGGAAGTGGAATCTGTATCCTTGTGAAACTATATTTAAAACTCATTTGTCTTTGGTAATGAGTTTCCAGTTTTCTGCATGCAGGGCGAGCTTTCCCCCTAAAGGTGAGGTCAGTTGAGCAGTGCTTGGAAGGTTTAAGGTTAAGTCATTGTGACAGTTTACCATAGGGGGTGTCTTACTACTTCCAGCTTTGGAAGTGTGAGCCCTCCACTGCTTAGGCCTTTGAGTACCTTGAGACTGGCCTAGGTGGTCTGCTGTTCCTGGATTTGGACTGAGTAGGCCTGGAAGAGGCAGAAATGGATCAATTCGTAGAAGGCCAATACCTACTAAATCTGGGAGGCTCTACTTGCAGGAAATCTTTAACAGTTTGCATAGATTTAGCTATTTCCTCCATCTTTTTAAGAACAACAACTGCTTTGTTGCTAAACAGTCGGTCTTGGTTTAAGGGAGCATCCAGTAATTTGGCTTTAACATGATCTGGCAGAGTTTGCTCCTTACACCAAACATGCCTTCTAAGAACAGACCCAGTAAAAGCAGCCCTACAAAATGCCTCTAAGGAGTCAAAACCACATTGCAAAGTATGTTTACTAACTTGTTCAGCAGAATGCATTAAATCCTGTAATTCTCTATTTTCACCACAGTCAGGAATCAACATCAATTTCTGTTCAAGTAGTCCAATAATATGCTGCTGGTAAGTAGTAGCACAACGTTGCGAGTCCACAGATAGGATTTATTGATACAAAAATACACAAATGGTTAAACGCTTTCATCAAACAGTATGACTTCATCAGAACAGTTAAAATATGAACTTTCAAGCTTAAATACCCCACAGTTTGAATTCATTGGTCTAGGAATTAGCAAATCATATTTCAAACATGCTAAACCTCATGAATAATGAAACAAATAAATAAATAAATCCAACATTAAACATGTGTACCATTGCAATATACATATGAAAGTAGCAAATTTTTATATATATATATATATATTTTTATATGAAAATTATAATGCAAAGTGCATAAGATTTTAACAGATAACATTTTAAAAGAAACTTTCTTACATATTAAAAATTACTTCACTGACTGAACAGCCAGTGTGTTATACTGAATCAGCCTTCTCTTTCAAAACAGGCATAATTGAAAGATGTTCATTAATGCCCGGGGGTTGGTCGGCAGCTAGTCGGAGTTGCCACATCAATTCCTTCTTGTGCAACCTATTTTGCCAATCACCCCCCCTCACATCCACTGTGACAAAATCCAAAATACCAAACTTAAAACCACTAAAATTTCTACACAAACCACTATGTTTGTATAATGCATTAGTATTTTTTCCACATTTGATATCATATAAATGCTCATATATCCTGTTCTTCAACATCCTTTCCGTCTTTCCGACATAGAATGAAGAACAGGAAGTACATTTAGCAAGATATACCAGTTTACTGGAACAACAGTTCCCATTTTTCAAATAAATATGACACTTGTTAAGATTATTAATAATGATGTCACGTTCAAGCATTATATAGGAACAATAATGACATCTACCACAAGGCTTACTACCATATGAGTTTCTCTGTTTTTCATTGGGGTTTCTGGAAACCTCCACCAAGGATTTTATATTACTACCTACTTTGGTGGAGAAAATAGGCTTATCACCAAGAACCCGGATTATTTCAGTGTTGGTTCTAAAAATATTCCAATTCTTTAAGAAAGTTACTTTGACTTGAGAATAAAGGGGACTAAACTGCACTACACATGCCTGTTGAAAATTGGTGCCAACCCTGGTATTACCAAAATCAACAGTGTCAACTGGTTTATGATTGATGCTACCCAGTAATGGTTTGTACACAGTACCCCATTTGTCACCAACCTCCTGGAGTATTGAATCAATGAAGTACCCCGGGTAGCCTCTCTCTAAAAACATTTTCCTTAAATTCTGAAATTCCAGCACCACGTCTTCTTTTGTAGTGGTCATTCTGGCTATCCTCACTGCCTGCCCCTTTAAAATACTTCTTTTCTGGTGGATAGGGTGGTGACTGGTATAGTGCAAATATGCATTGCAAAATGTATTTTTTCTGTAGATTTTGGAGTGGAACCCATTTTGTTTTTTAAAAACTTGCACATCAAGGAAATTAATTTCCTGCTGATGATATTGAAAAGTAAATTTTAAATACCCAGTAGTCTGGTTTATATATTCCAAAAACCTGGGGATTCCTGCTACATCCCCTATCCACACAATAAAAATGTCATCCAAAAATCTACCATAATATGCAATGCAAGATGAAAATTCCATATCAGGTTGAAAAATATATTTTTGTTCCCACCCTAAAAGCACTAAGTTAGCATACAAAGGGGCACATGCAGCACCCATAGCAACTCCCTGCAGTTGTTTAAAATACTCACCACCAAAAAATATAAAATTATTCTCAAGAATCAGACTCATCAACTCACATAAAAGTGATACCTCATCAGGTTTTAGAACGGAGTGAGAAAAAAAGAACTTCCTCGAAAAAATCTAGCCCTTCCAGTTTTGGAATACAAGAAAAAAGATCCTGTACATCAGCTGTAAGAAACCAACAATCAGGTATCCAAATATCTTGCTTAAGCTGATCCAAGAAGTCCAAAGAATCTTTTAACAAGTGCAGAAATTTGTTAACAATATGTTTCAGTTTCACATCCACATAAACTGCTAGGTTATGTGTCTTGGATCCTGCGGCTGCAACTATGGGTCTAAACGGTGGTTTCCTAAAATCATTGTGGACCTTCGGTATCCCAAAAATGCTTGGTATCCTAGGAAATTTGTTTAATAAAAAGTTGTATTCTTCCTTCGAAATCCTCTGATCTATCAGATATTCATATAAAAAACTATCCAGTCTCCGGTAAGAAATATTGATTTCATTTTTGGAGCATAAAGAGTATCTATCCTCCTGGAATAGAATATTATGCATATCATTATTGTATTCTTCTACACCATAAATAACCGCCCCACCCCCTTTGTCAGGGGTCATGATTCTTACATCCCTATTATTTCTGATACTGTCAAGGATGTTTTTTTCTTGAGCGTTCAAGTTGTTAAAAACCTTCTGGTACTTTAACATATGAAACTGACAGTTTAAGGCCCTAATGGCCAAAGTAGCAGAAGTGTATACCTTCTTACCCCATCTGTCCAGAGGGGGTAGGATTTTTGGCAGTAGTAGCCTTAATGCCTTTGGGTCCCTGTGAAATGGTCTCTGGGTACGTAGTAGGATTCTTAAAGAACAACTTGTGAAAATCAGGTATTCTGTAACACCAGTCAGGTTTCCTGGGAGCCGGAGGTAAGGTGTCTGGGGCCAGGCTAGATTCCAAGAAAGCATCATCTACAATGTCCATTACAGGAAGTATAGCTAAAGGCCTGTGTTGAGGCAGGAGTAAAAATTCCCTAAGCCTCTTTTTGGAGTCAGAGTAATCCTGGCTTTCCCAGCAGAAATGCTCCCTAACAGTGTGCAAAGTTTCACCAAAAGAGAAATCTTCTGGAGGGGAAGCAGAGGGAATGGAGTCCTCTGCGTCAGAATCCTCATAGGTAGATAAAATCCTGGTCATTAGAAGAACCAGAAATTTCAGAATCCTGATCAGAAGAATCAGAAAAACAATCAATTCTAGGTCTCATAGAGGAAGAAGGGTGGCTTCCCCAATTAGAGTAATAATGTCTTCAGCCATTCTTATCATTTGCTTTTTAGGCATATGGGCCTGACCATGCGGTTTGGGTGTTGGTTTTCTAGGCGTGGATCGAGTCTTAGGCCTTGTAGAAGATGGCGTCGGTTTGATATGCAAGTCAGTAGGCCTGAATACACCCTCAGAAGCCAGTGCCTGCACAGCGGCTCCAAACCCATCCAAGGTAGAGACATCCGCAGGTTCCATAGTCGAAGAAGCATCTCACGGCATACTGAACTCCGAATGGGTCTCAGTAGAGGCTTGCGAATCTGAAGTAGCAGGTATCAGGGATTGCGAAATCACCTCACTGAGTACCGGTGAACTGGCGACTAGCTTAAAAGAAGCGTCGTCGGCAGCTTTGGACCTATGCGGTCTGTCTCTGTCTATCTTTGCAACAAACACAGATCCTGGTACCACAACAAGTCGGCCAGTAACACAAATCGGAGTACGTAAAATAATTTATTAAAGTGTACGAAAAAATAAAATCCACTTTTCGTCAGGAATAATCTCCCAACTTCCTCAGAACAAACATGGGCATAGTAACAACACGTGTCTTATATAATTAATTAATTTAGCACATGATGCACAAGTTAATTGATCCATGAAATTAAAGTAATACAAGCATAAACACTGAACTGTACAATAAACACTAAAAATAAACTGCAAGTACATAACTGAATAATTAAATCCCAGCTTCATACTTTAAATATAATAAAAATATATATTGTTTGTTTAACTTGATTAAAGAGCTATTAACAACTGTTCATAACATTTTCCTATCTATTTATTAGGTACTGATTCATCAACTAACAATATAAATAAATAAATAGGTGAATAAATGAATAAATAAATAAATAAGTAAATAAGCCTACTAACAACTTGCCAACTATAATTTCATATATACTAAAAATTCATTATACAATATATAAAATACATATACATAGAAAAATGTATATATGTAAACAGGTATATGTTATTATTTATAAAAAAAATGTATACAAGTATAAATATAAATACATATTAGTAAATCTAATAATAATAGTAGTTCAGTTGTGAATAACTGTGTATATTTATTTATTTGTCTATGTAATTCAGCTCATATCAAATCACTGCTCAAGTAGTACAAATAATAATAATAATAAACTCTACAGGGAAAAAAAAATACATATATATATGTGTGTATATATATATATATATATATATATATATATATATATATATATATATATATATATATATATATATATATATATATATATATATAAGTGTGTATATCCAACTGTTATTAAATAAAAATATATATATATAAACACCCTTTTCTAATAACACAACTAATATAGACATATCCTGGTGAACTTTGAAATAATGCCGGAAAATTAGTGCCAGAAAATTATTATTATTATTATTATTATTATTATTCCCTGATGTACAAAACATCTATTCTCATTGCTTTTCTTATCTGTTTAGATTTTTCAGTCTAAGACTACACATAACTGAACACATTTCGTTAAGACCAGGGTATTGGCAGGCATTCACTCTGAGTTGCCAAAGTAATTCTATTCTCTCCAATTTTAGTGACCACCTCTTCCATCATTAAATAATTGATCAATGACTCTAAATTTGAATTCATGCCCCTCAAAGTCACTTGCATGTCTAGCAAGTGCATTTTCCATTTCCTTCTTACTTATACAATATGTATGCTCATAGATTCTCTCGCCCAGCTTTCTATCAGTTTTACCTATATAGAAAGCTGGGCATGTTGTACATTTAGCCAAGTAAACAACTTGTTTACTGTTACAATTAAATTTCTCCTTGGTAGTGTATTTGTTACTACGTATCATAAAATTACTTCCAGTGTCAATATATTTACACATCCGACACATATTACACTTATGCATACCCTTCCTATTAACAAATGGTCTAGGGTTAGCCTCTAAAATGTTCTTCAGGTTAATACCTCGCCTAAAAGTTATTCCGGGTACTGTGGGGAGTAACAGTCTAAGCTGGCTGTCTCTCATCAAAATATCCCAATTTTTCACAATGATATTTGTAACTTGGTATGAATCGATATTAAACGTACAAATAAAGCTACAGGGGTTGAAAGCTTTAGTTTTTAAACTCATCAATGGTCTACTTGCTTTACTATTATTTAAGATTGGGGTATAAACACCTAACTCTCTTTTGTACTGAACTTCTCTTATGATGTCGTATACAAAGTTATCCGGGTACCCTCTCTCTCTCTAAAGAACAATTTTAATAATTTACATTCATCCTCAAATTCGGTGTCCTTGGTAATCATCCTGGCTGCTCTTACAACCTGGCCTTTGACAACTGATTTTTTCTGATGTATAGGGTGACAACTGGTAAAATGTAAAAACATATTAGAATATGTGTCTTTACGAAAGATTCTAGAAACAAATTTCTTCTCATAGTGATCCTTACATAGTTCTACATCCAAGTAAGTTATCCTATTTCTACTATAATTAAAAGTAAATTGTAAAAATTCAGTACTAGAATTAAACATATCTAATAAATGTTCTACTTCATTTAAGGTACCTTGGAATAGGATAAAGATGTCATCCAAAAACCGGGTGTAGAACCGAATCTGATCTTTACACAATGGATTTTTTTAACACATATTCCCTCTCCCAGTAAGCCATAACTAAATTAGCCAGGCTGGCACCACAGGGGGAGCCCATTGCTACCCCGACTTTTTCTTGGTAAATTTCATCATTGAAGAGAACATAATTGTACGATAGTACTGTATCTATCAGTTCCCCTACAAGTTGTATCTCTTGTATAGGGGCATCATAAATTTTTAGCATTTGTACAACCCACTCTATTCCTACACTATGTGGTATTGATGAATATAAATCCTTCACATCAATAGTTACGAAAAAGGTATCATCACTAAACTCTAGTTTATTAATATTCTCTAGAAATGACCAAGAATCCTTGGATATTTGTGTTTCAAGTTTTATGTATTTCTTTAAAATGTTGTCAACTACTTTGGCAACGTGTAAGTAATACTATTCCTACCATCCACTAGTGGTCGCATAGGTGGATTATCTATGCATTTATGAACTTTTGGGATTCCAAATAACCTCGGAATTCGAGGAGCAGGTTGAGTTAGGTAAATATACATTGATTTATCAATTCTTGCCTCTATGTATAGTTCTTCAATAAACGCTGTAACTTTCCTATAGGCACCATACATCTCATTTTTAGATGCTTCTACATAAGTATGACTATCCAAAATTTCAGTCATTTTTTCATTGTAGTCCATAATATTCATAATCACTAGCCCCCCACCCTTATCTGGTTTCATAATACGGACGGGGGCTTGGCACAAAAATTTCAAGTTTTCCCTGGCATCTCTACTAATGTTAAAAGTTCGATCTTTGTTATGTCTTGGAGTATTTCCTATACTCTTGAGATTACGAATATCTAATTCACTAATCTGTTCAAATAAAGTTAGTAAAGGGTGCAAGGGTGGGTTATACACACTCGAGACATAATAATCAGTCTTATTATTCATGTCACTCCCCATTAAAACCATTAAATTGAGTTTTCTAATAAAAAGTTTTAGGTCAATTAACGTAGTTGCTACATCAAGTTCTACTGATGGAACGAATGTATGCCCCTTCGCTAATAAATCAATCATTTCTGAACTGATGTCAATGTCAGAATAGTTATAAATCTTAAAATCTTTACTGGAATTATACAAAATTTTACATTTAACATCATTGTTAATAGCTAAAACAGTGTCCATCATTATTGTTTGGTCTTGTTCGCGCTCCTGGTTGTTCTCATTTTCGGTTCTGTAAAGTTCGAGGCTCGATACCGAAAATTTCTTTGATTCGTATTTCTAGTGTTAGCATTATTTTTATTGTTATTATTAGTGTTATTGTAAGATGCTATCCTTTCGCTCCGACGGTTAGTACTCAAGTTAATGTCATGCTGAGCCAATAGTAATTCGTTATTGTCAATATAAGAGTTAACAGATACATTTTCTTGATTCTGTGGCTCTTCTAAATGACTGAGTACCATTCTCGTTGGCCAACAAGCCCCGTTGTGAACTTGGCGGCTTAGGATAGGCTGTACCTGCCTCATAATCCTTTAAGTTTCTTTTAATTTTCTTTATTTTGGTAGAGTTACTTTTTGATAGATACTGATCGATACTATCAAAAATACGATCATAGTCAAAGCGGTACCTAGAAAAACACATATCACTCTTAATTTCTGAGTCAAGCTTATTCGTTTCGTCCATGAGCCTGTCCACAGTTTGTTGGTAGTGAATGCAAAGCACTTCCAACAATTCTAATCCGTGCCTATCAAACAAAGATATTAAAGCTTTGTGAAAAACAGTACCTTCCATTAGCCCTGTAGGGTACTGCCATAGTCTGAGACCCTTAGGCACAATCTTCAAGGAAATACATTCTCTAAAGTACGCTATTTCTAGCTGCACTTTCCTTAATTTACATAATTTCTCATCAAGTATAGTCAATTTTGTGGATAAATCCACCCTTACCTCTTGGGCAGCTTCCTGGTTAGTATTTAAATGTGTTCCAGAATAGAATTACTTTGGCAACTCAGAGTGAATGCCTGCCAATACCCTGGTCTTAACGAAATGTGTTCAATTATGAGCACACATATTGTATAAGTAAGAAGAAAATGGAAAATGCACTTGCTAGACATGCAAGTGACTTTGAGGGGCATGAATTCAAATTTAGAGTCATTGATCAATTATTTAATGATGGAAGAGGTGGTCCTGAGTCACTAAAATTGGAGAGAATAGAATTACTTTGGCAACTCAGAGTGATTGCCTGCCAGTACCCTGGTCTTAACGAAATGTGTTCAATTATGTGTATTCTTAGACTGAAAAATCTAAACAGATAAGAAAAGCAATGAGAATAGATGTTTTGTACATCAGGGAATAATAATAATAGTAATAATTTTCTGGCACTAATTTTCCGGCATTATTTCAAAGTTCACCAGGATATGTCTATATTAGTTGTGTTATTAGAAAAGGGTGTTTATATATATATTTATATTTTTATTTTTATTTAATAACAGTTGGATATACACACTTATATATATATATATATATATATATATATATATATATATATATATATATATATATATATATATTTTCCTGTAGAGTTTATTATTATTATTTGTACTACTTGAGCAGTGATTCGATATGAGCTGAATTACATAGACAAATAAATAAATATACACAGTTATTCACAACTGAACTACTATTATTATTAGATTTACTAATATTTATTTATATTTATACTTGTATACATTTTTTTATAAATAATAACATATACCTGTTTACATATATACATTTTTCTATGTATATGTATTTTATATATTGTATAATGAATTTTTAGTATATATGAAATTATAGTTGGTAAGTTGTTAGTAGGTTTATTTACTTATTTATTTATTCATTTATTCACCTATTTATTTATTTATTTATATTGTTAGTTGATGAATCAGTACCTAATAAATAGATAGGAAAATGTTATGAATAGTTGTTAATAGCTCTTTAATCAAGTTAAACAAACAATATATATTTTTATTATATTTAAAGTATGAAGCTGGGATTTAATTATTCAGTTATGTACTTGCAGTTTATTTTTAGTGCTTATTGTACGGTTCAGTGTTTATGCTTGTATTACTTTAATTTCATGGATCAATTAACTTGTGCATCATGTGCTAAATTAATTAATTATATAAGACACGTGTTATTACTATGCCCATGTTTGTTCTGAAGAAGTTGGGAGATTATTCCTGACGAAAAGTGGATTGTATTTTTTCGTACACTTTAATAAATCATTTTACGTACTCCGATTTGTGTTACTGGCCGACTTGTTGTGGTACCAGGATCCGTGTTTGTTGCAGAGAGTCAGTTTTATTTTTCATCAGTTTGTTTCTGTCTTTATCTTTACTTTTTTTGGAATGTCGGTAGTCGGATGGCTTACCAAAGCCATTTCTGGATAACTGAACCAAGTACCGAAATAGTTAGATGCGAAAATGAACAGACGATGAATAGTACAAGGATTGAATAAGGCACAAAACCGACAGCGAGGGACATGGTGGTCTGGGCCTAAGCAAGGAATGCAGTACGAATGAAAATCTTTGAGGTATTTGCTTTCCACAAGAAATACAATTGTTAACTTTTACTGACATTGGTTTAGAGCAAGAAAAAGGATCCCCAACGGGGTACTTAGCTTTTTTGAAGACTTCATTCTGAAACTCGAAAACGAAAATTTCAGGAGTCGTCCGACCGGCACTTGCGAACTGCTTCTGCTTTGGGCACCGTACGGCAAGAAAGACTGATGTAATGGCATCGGCTGCATGCTCTATACCCCTGACTACCTGACATCATGGAAGAAGAGAGAGCAAGCAGCACAGGACCAAAGACTTTGATAATCAGGCCGGCTGAGGGCTACCTGCAAGCAGATAACCCAAATGTAATGACTGCAACAGTGAAACACAAAAAACATCCACTGGCAAAGAAAATAAGGGTCTCAGAAATTGAAGGATATAATTGGTATGGTAGTCAAGAAAAGCTGGCTCTATTTGCAGATGACATTACTTCATACCTGACAAAACCAGAAAGGGACATTACAGTGTTGTGGAACATTTTGAGACAATTTCACATCTTTTCAGGATACAAAATTAATGAAGCTAAAAAAGCAAAGGCAATAGAGGTAAACTATGTACCCACATACAAATTATTTCAGCAATATCCATACTTATGGGGACATGATAAAATGAAATATTTAATCAAATGGATTAAAAATGATTCTGGTGAGGTAGCTAAGGATATGTGGGAAGAGACTAAACAAAAGATAATACAAAAAAATGAGAAAATGGAAGCGCTGTTGTATGAATACTGATAGCAGATACAAGCAGTTAAGATGTTTTCATTCCCTTTAATCTTATACACAGGTTAGGCATATTTTTTATCAAACAGAGTTGTGGATCGCAATTATAAAAAGAGCTGAAGGATTTTATCTGGGAGGGGAAGATGGTGTCAAGTGGGATAAGCTTAATCTTTCAATAGAACAGTGGGGATTGGGATTGCTTGATTTGAAAGGGTATTTCAGAGCAAAACAGTCAAGGCTCCTATACACAGCACAAGCAGAAAACTATAATTCAAAGTGGAAAGAGGATGATGAAACGGGGGAAGCTCAACAAACAAGTAGAGACTGGGATTTTGGATGTAGACCAAGAAGAATAACAATAATCATACAGAATATTATATTCATAAAGTAGCAGAAAATAAACTAAGCCAACACAGGAATGGAGAAAGTAGATTCTGCCAATAGGAATGACTGCAATTAGGGATACAGACAATAGGCAAGAGGGAACAGGAATTTATTGGAGAAAACTGGCAAAAGAACAAAGGTACTGGAAGCAAATAGCTAGACAGGGAAAGGTAATAGAATGGGAAGACACCAAGAACTTATTTGGACTGCAGGTTAAAAGATTGCCTTTCCTGTCAAAGACTGATATCAGAAGTATAAGCAAAGAGAATGAAATATGGGGTCCTAAATGAAAGACCAGCACTGGTAGAGTTCTTTAGTGGAATCTAGAACAAACGTCGCCATTAAGCAAGGAATAATTAGTAGAGCATATAAAATATTGCATGATAACTATAAGAATCAATCAGAGGAGGTTAGAAAAGATTGGGAAGATTAGATAATTTACAAAGAAACAATGGGGGATATATGTATGTCTCCCAAATATGCAACACAGTCTAGAAGATTTAGGATATTTGCTTGGAAGTGTTTACATTCTTATACCCCAAGTAGACTCCAAACAATTTTTCCTTATGTAGACAGGAAATGTTGGAGGTGTGATGGGAAAGAAAGAGGTAAATGGGAAAATATTTTCTGGGACTGTAATGAGTTGGCAGGCTTTAAAGAGTCCTTGCAGACTGCTCCGTAGGACATGCTGGGTGAGCAAATTGATGCTATTAAGGAAATTATTTTGTTTTTGAGCTATGATACAGAATCAGTATTGCCTAGACATAGCAAGGGCTTGCTGAGTCTAATTATGATGGCTGCCAAAAAAATAAATAAATAAATTACTAGAAAATGGAAATAAAACTCTAAACCAACTTTACTAGAAGTAGCGAGGATAGTAGCAGAGATAAAACAACTGGAACTGGGATATTTAGAAAGAGGTAGAAGCAAATTAGATAGGAAAAAATAGGAAGTGTGGGATCAATACATGCAGTGGAAGAACAAGGTTTAAAAGAAGGCAGGAATTGAATGAGCTATGTAATGGTTGATGTATAATGTTTGCAGCTACTGTTGTGTCGGCATGGTTTATAATGTATAATGTTTGTAACTGAAATTGTGTCGGTATGGTTTATTTTCATTTATAAACCTGTAAGATTGCCTATGCCATACAGGATAATTTAATAAAGATATTTCTTGTTTATTCCTGAAGACTTCTCTGATGACTAGTTACATATCACTGTTTTTATCACATTTCTTACTATCTTAGCTATTTTTTACTTTTACCTTGGCTATTAATTGAGTCTCATCTGCCTCTACGTCTTAAGTCTTCCATAACCATTTCCATCCGTGCCTTTTCTGGGCTCCCCATTCCTCTGCTTTATAAAGATAATAGCAACATTTCTGAAATACAGTATACCTCTACATGATCATTGTTTTCCTTGTTACAGGCTCCCTTAGCTTAGTACAAGTCTTTCTACTGACTTAAGTTGTTGTGCTGAACTTTTTCTCACTCGAGTTACCAAAAAATAGTTGGTTAACAGCAACCTTTATAAACTCATGCATATTATCCAAAGTACTACCTTATTTTCCCTTTAGCACTCTGCAGTTGTTCCTCTTCTTGTTCCAAGAATTCCTTTCTTCTGCACTACTTTATCGCCAATCTCTCTAAATTCCTATTTCTTCTTTCCAGCATGTCTCTCATATTTATACCATGTTTATACACTCATTCGTTTACCTCACTCAATAGCTATCTGTTCTGAAGCAATTTCTAATTTTCCACATTAACTCTCAAATCCTATCCACACCCTGTTCCTTAATTTCCTCTCTAAAATACAAGTAGGAAAGTGACAGGGACTCATTTTTACACCATTGTTCTTTATCTTAGCCTTCATTTGTGACTGATCTGATATATTTAGTGGATAGGTCTCAAAGCTTTCATATACCCCTGTGAAAAAATAATCTCTATCCAGTCTAGCCAACTTACTGAATCCTTAGCAATGACAAATATAGTATGTATGAGGTCCTGTCACCGAATTCATTTCTTGAATTCCAAATATTCTCATATACATCTTCAGAGATCTACCATTTTTCGTAATATGTCCCCCTGCTACATCCTTACTACTGCAAATCAGACTTCAGTCCCCCACCCATAAATATTCCCTACTGAAAACTTATTATTTCTCATAAAAGTTTCCTAACCTCCAAAACAGCAGTTTTAGGCAGATTACAAATATACTCATACTTAATTCTCCTTCCTTGCCAATTAGCCCTTACTAGAACAAATCTATTATTGTTTTTCCCACCCACCCCTTTCTCATTCCCTCTCACAATCAGCATTACTCCCCTTTTCTTTGGCCTCAATATTCTGTTGGTTGTCCAACCTGAAATCCTACAAGCTCATTTCTATCAAAATGTATCTCCTGTAACACTACACCCTACAATCTCTTAGTATAATTCAGCACTTTCTGCTTTTCTTCTATACCTGTAAAGGCATTTACATTCCATTTTAATGTAGATAAAGCAGCCATTGTAATAAAATCTATTATTCCCATACATTAGCCATGACATTTCTTTCCAATATAGGTTTCCAGCTCGCAGCTTACAGTCGCACATTGTCTGGCATACTGACCTTGTATACAGTGCTTCTTTTCATCTTTATTTGAACCGTCATCACATTTTCACGGATGTTTTTCTTTTGCAGAACACTCAGCCAGAAAAACTAAACCCATTTTCAAAAATTCTCCCATCCCTTTTTAACTCGCAGCGAATACAGAAAACTAAATACACTTTCCAAATAGGTGCAGCTACCCCAAATCAATGGCTGCACCAGAGGTGTTACCTGTTCCAAAGTTAAAGTTAACCAAAGTAAAGCATATGCTAGAGACTGAGGTGCACTTACATAGGTTGCTGTCGATTCCTACCTCTATTCTCCTTCCCAAATGTGAAAAACTTGTACACTTTCAGTAAATACTAACTTTTAGCCTTAATAAAATATACTTGCTAACCTTAAACTAAAATGTGCACTGCTGTATTTAATGCATTAAATTACTAATGTTGATGAAGAGGAAACTACTTGTATAACTATTTAACTTTCCACAGTTTCTAACTTTATTTAATTTAACTGAACTGCTTGCAAATATATCTTTAAAAGTTAATTACAATGTACCTGTAGATTTTACTCAGAATACACTACTTGTAACTGCAGGCTCCTTGTCTCCAACTAAAAGAAAATGCTAATAGCAGCAATGCTCTGAGCCACTTGTGAACACTGTTAAATACACACTGAGGCTGAAGATATAGCAGACCGATTAGCCAATAAATTCAGCTCCAACTTTAACCCTCTCTTCCCCCTCCATCTATTCCCTCAAGGTATATCTGAAACGGGCTTGCCTCCAGCTATCATACAAGATCAAGTCTTAAAATGTGCTAGGAAAAAGCTAAAAATACTGCATTGACCGGTCCTGACAACATCTCTGGATGCATATTAAATACCATGAAGCATGATTTAGCCAAACCCCTAACAAAATTGTTCAATCTCGGCCTCCATACAGGTTTTGTACCAAGTGAATGGAGAACAGTTATAGAAAATTCTCTTGCATAAGGGAAGATCTTCCACAGACCCAGGCAATTACAGACTATTAAGTCTGACCAGCCTCATATACAAAGACCTGGAAAGACCCATCATGGAACTAATCAAGCAGGACATAGTAAACCTCCAAACACTGGACATGTCTAAGTTTGGATACATCAAGGGCAGGTCATACTTTCTCAAGCTGGTGCTTTTTTCTTTTTTTTGAAAAGGTAATTGAAGCAATGGATGAAGGCAAAATGGTACATGCCACATACCTCAACCTGGCCAAAGCTTTTGACACAATTAACCTCTAGGACATAGTAAAAAAAAGCTGAATAAACTCCATGTCACCCACTGGATTGCCAAATGGCTCACAGATAGGCTGCAGGAAATCACAATAGGAGAAGTTACCTCCACAAAGAGACCAGTCACCAGTGGAGTCCCCTATGGTTCTGTGCTGGGACCTATCCTGTCTGGCATGGCATGTACTTTTCTAAAGTAAATGTCAATACCAAAGGGCTCTGGCTGACAAAGTCTGCAGATGACTGCAAGCTAGAAACGGTCACTGAATCCCCAAATTACTTGACATACAGCAGGAAGTGTCCCAAATAAATAACTGGTGCCAAAATTCAAGGACTGAAATTAAATGCCAAACAATGCATTACTGCATCCTTTAGGAAGTCATTTATCCCAGGGAACTATTGCATTAAAACTACACCCCTAAGAGCTGACTCAGTTCAGAATATGGGAACTTTATGTGGACAGTTTGCCCAATGTGTCCATTGTTGTAAGAAAGTCCTTCTATTTTACACAGATGATAAAGGGATTGTGTCTAAATCTAGGGATGTCATTGTCTCACTTTTCTCAGTCCTCATTAGGCCAATCATTGAATATAGCTCTGGCATACATCTGTCCAGACACAGGCAACAACTGGACTGCCCACAGAAATACCCTACTAAAAGGATACAAGGCCTAAACAACATGTTCTACATAGCCAACTCAAAGCCCTGTGACTATACTTAGTATTCGACAGAATGCTAACAGATGACCTGTGTCTGACACAATTCTGATGGATTTACTACATAACAGCAAGTCAAATGGCATCGGACATACTCAGTCTAAGGATTTAAATCTTTTCTGCAACATCAACAGAACTGTCTGGGCGGGGACAGGTATATCTTGCACAAGATACCGCTGTTTTATGTAGAGGGAGAGTCTGTTCTAAACAAAGTTCATCCTTGTCCATATTTATGTGGAATTTTGATCTGTGGATAGGAAATAGAAAATTTACCCCAAGGACCACTCCTTGTACCACTAATGGACAGAGATAGCTCTTGCATGGGTCTTCCTCAAATTATCTATGATATGATCCCAGTTACTCTCATTAGAGGTAATATATAATTATCAATCATGGGATGGGTACGGCCAATCTCTAACCAAACAGGTTAAGTTAATTCAAGCACAAAAAGGAAACTGGCTAGGCTTAAAATGGCCCTCAAGGGCAGCCAGTCTAATATTTACCTATGAACTTGCAATAGAAAAAACAATAACTTTGCAAATATAAGGGAACCCTTGTGGGGTTCACTTAGGAGACACTGTAAAGACCTCTCATGATTAACTGCTTGATCCTGCAGGCTCTGTCTCCAGCTAAACACAGACGCTAATGGAAGAAAATCTAGTAACTTTGCAAATGGAGGTATGAACTACCAAATTTAAAGATTTTCATATTTTTCTCTTTTTCAAGCTGCTTTGCTTAAAAAAAGCTCATCTGTAGCTTAAACTAAAGATGGGAGACATTTGTCTCCCAATTCTACATATAATATGATCAATACATTTTTGCATTCCTTCTCTCAAACAGTCCAAGATCACAGTTGTTTGTTTTTCGTCTTTTTCCCGGTAAGGGGTCACCACAGCGGAACTCCGGTCCGCTAATGATTGGCAGTAGATTTTTTTAGGAAACGCCGAGGTGCCAGTTCGATGCCCAACCTTCAATGAATGCACGCCCATTTACGCACGCATGTCTTTCAAATGCTACCCAACCGTGGGGAGGGCATGCAGACTCCACACAGAAGACACTCCCAAGCCAAGCCGAGAATTGAACGGGAGAACCTCTTGCTGTGAGGTAACAATGATACCGCTGTACTTTATTCATTTTAACCCGTCTCATTCTAGCTTCTCTTATCTTATTCACTCTGTGAAGCCTGTAAACATTACAACTAAAAAAAAGTACTTTCTTACTTGATAATCATTAACACATACATCAAATTAGTGATAAAACTCGCTTTTTAAATAGCACTACTGCATAATGTACTTTTTACACAAAGAACAACAAAATCTTTTGCTTACAGTTACTTTTCAGTCCCTTCAGTGTCATTCTAAACATTAATGACATACAGAGGGTTTGTGTGTTACAGTTCATCCACCAATTGAACACATTAAACAAACTTTCACTTTTTTTCAGCCACTTCTTGCATTACTACATTTCACGTCTGATCCTGTAACTGAGGAGATTGAAACATTACAGTTCTCCTATTTATTCAGTAATTTCACATGACTGCTGTTAGAAAAATATGTATTAATGTATATGTTTAGTGCTTATTAGAAGTAAAAGGGTTAACACATTTCATTCTATTTTATGTACAGCTTAGTTTTGTATGAAACTACAAGATGCTTTTCAAACTGCAATATGCTTTCTGAAACTGCAAGATGCTCTCTGACCTAGTATTTGCTAGCACAGCAAAATTCATGTTTATGCCTTTTGGAAATTTACTGAGAAGCAGGTGATTATCTGCTAGGTCAGGAAAATAATGAATAGAACAATACTGTTTTCTATAATGTTATTGAATTTGAACAATCAGCTCTGTTCGTGTTATGAGAACATGCACAGCTGCAGAAAAGATAGATACAGTTGAACAAAGACTGCTTGAAGAAATGAACTATAATCTGTACATGATTTGTGCTCGAATTAGCCATAATACCTTGAATGGTAACATTGCATAGTGAGAAGTTGTATCTGACCGGTGGTCATCAAGGCCACGTTGTTTTTCTTAAGAAGTTTTTTTTTGTAAACTTGATATGCCAGCAGAAAATCATGGACAAACAGCTGCTTTGAGATAATATTGAAAGAACGTGTGATTTATTACGTCAGCTTAGTAGGCAAGGTCTTGTAAGAAATGTATAAGAATGGCTTCACTTCCTGATTCTAGTTAGACAAACTCTGTATTAGCACATTTTTGTCTCCTTGCTGCAAGATTAAAGTGCCTTAACCTGAACCTGCCATGTGTTGATCTTTTTTAAGTTGTTTTTCCTTTGACAGATTGGTCCTTCGAGCTGGAAACTCTCACTTCGCCTCTGGTCAGATGGGCCAGGTGGCATGAAACCGTACGGGGAAGAGACCACATTGGTTCTTCTGCTCTGAAAGACCTCCGACTGAATTGTCGTTCAAAAGAGGCCAGCCACTGTTCTGATCTGCGACTGGAGGACGAGTTAACAGTTTTCCCTCGAACCAGGCGATCAATCATGGAGGCTCAGTTAAGATGAGATTTACCTTTTTCTGTTTTAGATCAGGGACTTGATTTGTATTATCTGTCAGGAGATTTGTCTTGCACAAGTCAGGGATAGGAAGATTGCAGTCTTGTCATAGATGAGGGAAACAGAATAGGTAAGGCTAGATAAACTGTGAAAAAGAGAAATCGTGGTACCACGTAAAGATAAGAAGGGTTACGTAACATTTTTAACAGTCAGAACAATATGGGAAATAAGTGCACAAAAAGTTCCCAAGATCCACCGTTGACCGAAGATGCAAAATATTTGCAATTACAGTGTGCCAACAATGTTAGGTACTATACAAAATGGGTTAATAAATATGAATTTGATGGCAAATTAGAAAAATCCTCACTTATTAAACTTGTCAAACAGCTTAAAACCGACGCAAAAGGTCAGGTAAAAAAGCAACGTCAATTAGGCATTCCTCAGGCACACAGGTGGATTGAGGAAGCAAACCGTAGGGAACAAAAAAGTAATAATTCAAAAGCTATGTTTCTAGATAAAGAAGACAATAATTTAGTAATAGCATCAGCCCCTCTTCCCCCTCCGCTTCCCGTACCAGAATATGAAGCGAGTGGACAAGCTGGTCCACCTCCGCTATACCCAGCTGTCTCCGCGAAGCCAAGACCGTATGTCAGAGATCCTGTCGAGACTAGGTCACGAACACGTAACTTAAGAGGGGATACTGAGTTATATCAAATAAACAAAAATTCACGAGCTATGAGTGAAGAAGAGATATGTCCGCTCATAGAAGTACCAAATCCTCAGGCAGGACAGGAAGGGCAGGATCCGACTCTCCTAGTATATAGACCATGGACACCGGAAGACATCCGGAAAGCCACAGAGGGAATTCCCCATCCAAAAGTTAATTTTAGAAAATTCTTAGAAGACTTGCAGGGTATGAGGTTCAGTTATCATTTAAATGGAGAAGTAGAAAAAGTAGTTAGACAAATCGTAGGTCCAGATTGGCACATGATCAATGGCAACTGGAATCCCCGTGACGCAGAACACAAGCCACTCCCACATAGCAACACAGAACTGGATAACAGAGTGAAAGGTCTAACAGACCGAATCTCTGAGAAGTGGAAAACTAGGGCAGACTGGACTTGCATTAATCAATGCATCCAACAAGAAGGTGAAACTGTTGACAGATATTATGCTAGATTATTAGAATGTTTTAATAACCACTGTGGAATACAGGTACCTGAAGACCAAACACATGATTCCCCGTATGAGCAGCAGCTAAAGAATGCATTTTTAAAAGGCAGTATTTTGCCTATAAGCAGCTTTATTACAAAGCACATGGTAGACCATTGTACAAGTAGATTACAGTCACTATTTGAATATGCTAGACATGCAGAAAGGCATTTTAACAGTAAAAAGAAAAAGAAAGCCCAAGTATTTTCTGTAGAAGATGGAGCAGAAGTTTATGTAGTACAGTCCGGGAAAAAGGGCAAGAAAAAAACAATCTGATAAGCGATCAGAGGAGTTTGAAGAGAGAAAGAAAAGGGGTGCATGTTTTAAATGCAGAAAAAAGGGACATTTAGCAAGGGATTGCAAGCAAAACAAGAAGGTAGCCATGGAAGATAAGAAGGGTGAGGACTGACTATATGATGGTCAAGAATCACTAGGAGAGAGTAACCGAGAAAAGACAAATGCAAATGTGATAGAGGGAGTAGAGGATGTGATAGAAGAAATAGAGGAAGTGCAAGAAATCGCAGATAGTGAAGAAAGTGAAATTTTAGACTTAGCATTATTGAGCCTAGAGCTCTACTTAGCAGACACGAAACCGGAAGTTACACTTCTGTTAGAGGGGAGGGAAGTAAAATTCCTGTGTGACTCAGGGGCATCACGGACCCTGATACATCCTTCCAAACAAACAGAAAATTCAGAATCATTTGATTACATATTAGTGAAAGCAGCTAATGGACAGCTGTATCAGGAGCCACTCTCCCATACCATAGCAATAACTGACCCCGTTTCAGGGATGACCCAGAAAAGCAAAATTGTTGTTTCTGCAAAATGCCCGGTAAACCTTTTGGGCAGAGAGCTTATGCAGATATTTGGCATAGCAGTAGTTCCAACCATGCAGGGTATGGAAGCATAGAGACAAATGGATACTTTTGTGGTGCGACCGGAGGGCGAAACATTTTATTGGTACAGCCAGGACTTGGTCATGACTGGTCCAGGGGCAGTAATCGAAGAACTGATGAACGTAGCCATCAGCAAGTTCCCCCTCCCTTGACACTGATAAACAGCATTTGTTGCACTGTACTCTGTATTATTGTGGCACACCAGGACCTGATAAGGAATATGAGCAAGAACTGTTTAAAAACCATGCAAACAGATTAGTATTACGCAATCTGTACTGGGACACAGAAGGGAACAGTGCAGTTAGCTGTTCATTGCCCCAGGAATTCTTTGCACTCTATAAATCTAATTGATTACCACGTTAGTTTGACTAAGGACAAGAATGTGAAATGGGCAGACCTAGGAGAAAAAGTCACAAAGTGGGAAAAACAGACGGAGTTAGAATTGTCAGAACTGGGAGTACAGAAGCAGAAGTTAAATTGGATAACACAGACACACCCAGCTGTACACTTGCAGTCCAGCGAGGACAGCTGATTAGCACTCTTACTAGAAGAGGAAGAAAATGCCTTACGGAGCATACCAGAAACTCTCTGGTCAGCAGGGAAATCAGATGTAGGACTAATTCGTACAGCAGGACCAGTTACTATCACACCAAAATCAGCATTTAGACCACAAAAGAGACAGTATTCCCTTAAGGAAAGATGCAGAAGTAGGAATCAAACCTATAATAGCAGCTTTACTTAAGGAAGGAGTACTGGTAGAATCTACCGATTCACCATGCAACACACCCTTATTTCCTGTCAGGAAAGCAAACGGAGAATGGCGTAGGTCCAAGATTTACAAGCTGTAAATGACGTAGTAATACCTAGAGCACCTACGGTACCAGATCCACACACCCTATTGAATGATTTGAAGCCTCAACAGAAGTATTTTTCTGTGGCAGATATTAGCAATGCTTTCTTTTCGATACCGATACACCCTGACAGCCAACATTGGTTTGCATTCATATTTCAGGGGAAAAGGTATACATACACGCGACTACCGCAGGGAAATTGTGAAAGTCCAACAATATTCTCACAAGAGATGTCAATCAACTTGGTGGGATTTAGCCCACCGAGAGGCAGTCAGATTTTACTTTATGTAGACGACATCCTGCTGGCAGCCCCCACCCAGCAAGAATGCAGAGAAGATACCATAGCATTACTGCAATTTCTAGTCACTCAAGGACATAAAGTAAACAAAAACAAGTTGCAGCTTTGGAGAAAGCAGGTTAAATACCTTGGATATGTAATATCCAAGGAAGGCAGAACATTAGATGAAGATAGGAAAATAGCAATTTTACAAGCACCCAAACAGACTACCAAGAAGGAAATGATGTCCTTCCTGGGTACGACTAATTTCTGTCGGAGTTGGATTCCAAACTATGCCTTGGAGTCTGCTCCACTGACCAACTTGATATACAAGAAGCCTATGGCAGCACAAGATTTATTACAATGGACACCAGAAGCAGAATCAGCTTTCTGCAAACTAAAACAATTGATAGCATCCTCATTAGTTTTAGGATTACCAAACTATCAAAAGTTTTTTCCAAACTGTAGATTGTAAGCAAGGTTATATGACATCAGTGTTAACACAGCAACATGGGGACAAGCAACGCCCATAACTTACTATTCATCACAGCTGGACCCAGTGGCGATCCCTGCCCCACTGTGTACAAGCAGTAGTCGCAGCTGCAATGGCAGTACAGGCTTCGGCCTCAGTAGTGTTGTTCCACCCTCTCACATTGAGAGTGCCTCATGCAGTCGCGATTATTTTACTGCAAGAAAAAGTAGCATATCTTTCTCCTGCTAGACATCTTTCCTGTATGACTATACTCTTGAGCCAACCTCATATGACAATTGAATGATGTACAACTTTGAATCCGTCTACCTTGCTCCTGACCCCTGCGGACAGCACACCACACAGCTGCCTGCAGGAGATTGAGCAAAAGACACTGCCTAGAAAAGATCTAACTGATGTTCCCTTGGATGATGCCGAGGTGACATATTACGTGGACGGCTCATGCAGAAGGGATCCTACAGGGCAGAACCTAGTAGGGTATGCAGTAGTTTCAGATACTGAGATTTTAGAAGCAAAGTCTTTACCACACAACTTATCTGCACAAGCAGAATTGATTGCCTTGACAAGGGCATGTACCTTGGCAAAGGGTAAATGTGTCAACATTTTTACTGACAGCCAGTACGCTTTTTCTACTGTACATGTTTTTGCGCAACAGTGGAAGAATAGAGGAATGATAACATCTACTGGTAAACCGATTAATCATGTGCAGTTTATTTTAGATTTGTTAGAATCTATTCAGTTACCTCAGAAAGTAGCTATTTGTAAATGTGTAGCTCATACCAAGCAACAGGATAGGATTTCAAAAGGTAATGCGAGAGCTGATACAGCTGCAAACAGGCAGCTTCAGCTTCAGAAATATTTCTTTTGAGTGAGGAATTACAACCTTCTGAGATTTTAGATTTAGAAATGTTGAAAACAATGCAGACACTTAACTATGAAAGTAGAAAAACAGAAATGGATAAAACGAGGAGCAATTCTTGAGAAAGGGCTGTACATCTCCAAAGAAGGAAAACCGATTTTGCCGTCTAATTTGTTTAGATATGCAGCTTTGTTGAGCCATGGGCAGTGCCATGTCTCAACAGGGGGGATGGTACAGTTAGTGAATCGAGTGTTCACAGCATATGGATTTACAAACTACACAAAAATTTTTTTGTGCGGCATGCCATGTTTGTAACAAGCATCATGCACAAGGGGCGTTGAAGCCTAAGCAAGGGAGTTTCCCTGCACCACCGTACCCGTTCCATACTATCTGTATGGATTTCATAGATCTGAACAAATGCGAAAATAAGAAGTATTGTCTTGTCATTATAGATATGTTTTCCAAATGGGTGGAAGCTTTTCCAACCAAAAATCCAGATGCAGCTACTGTTGCAAAAGTCCTTGTTAAAGAAATTATTCCTAGATTTGGCATACCGGAAAAGATCTACAGTGACAATGGCACACACTTTGTAAATCAAACTATACAACAGTTGAGCCGATATTTCGGAATTTCCTTAAAGAACCATTGTGCATACCATCCACAATCTGCAGGACTAGTAGAGAGGCATAATGGGGTTTTGAAAAATAAACTTAGGAAGTTAATTAGTGAGACACAAAAGAATTGGGTGTACTGCCTGCCTCTGGCATTGTTGAGCATGAGAACTGTTCCGAATGCAAAGGGGTTAACTCCTTTTGAAAAATTATTTGAGAGGGCATACTATATACCTCAGTGGAAACCTCTCATGCCTGCAGACCAGGAGGTCAACAGTTCACTCACAGAATATGAGACGACTTTTAAGTAATAAACAACTTTTGCAGTTAAATTCTGTTTCAGATAAAGAACAAACCAGACCATCGGAAGCAGCAGTAGTCCCAGGCACGTGGGTCTGGGTGAAAGTCATCAAGAGAAAAAAACTGGACGTCACCGAAGTGGGAAGGGCCATACCAAGTGCTACTGTCAACACCCACTGCAGTCAAGATCGCAGAGCGAGCGTCCTGGATTCATCTGACACACTGCAAATTGGTTAAAAACTTTGAACTGGACAAAAAACTTGTTACTGTTACACAAGAACAAAATGACCAGATATGGAGCAAATAGAAATACAGAACAACCTCAAAAGTATTGCATGATCATTCTGTTAACTATACTGATAACATTAATCTTTTTGCTGTGG
Source organism: Protopterus annectens (assembly GCF_019279795.1). Classification (NCBI taxonomy): domain Eukaryota; kingdom Metazoa; phylum Chordata; order Ceratodontiformes; family Protopteridae; genus Protopterus; species Protopterus annectens. Next base: position 1,692,714,084 of record NC_056728.1, read on the forward strand.
CCTTTCCTTTTTCCAGCCACACGAGCTGAACTAAATAAATGAGATGCGTTACTCATAGACTGGCATCCGAACTTTAATACTTACCAAGCAATTAAATATGTGTATGCTGAAACTTTTAATGTTTCGAATTGCTGGATTTGCACAGCTATACCAACAGCTTATGGGGAATTGTTAATGACTGCTGTTCCCCTAGGGGTCAACGAAACCTGGGAAAATTTGATTTTTGATACTACGACTGTGAAATCACAAGACAAAATAGCATTGTACCTGCCTGTTACACAAAAGGGAATTGTATGTTTTTACAAAAATGATACTGTTTCAGGTGGGTTGGAGCAATTGTAATCTGACTGTTCCTTACAAATGTTATACCAAAGCTAATAATGCAGGTTATATTTGTGATACAAACTATGACTCATATTTTGAATCAATGCACAAAACGGTTGACGAAGTACAACATAATCCTGTTCTTTTTAAACAACTATAATTGATAAGAAAATGTTTCATGCAGGACAAGTATATATTAATACTAAAGTAGAGAATTGTTATTTTGTGTGTGGGAAAAAGGCATACAAATGGTTACCTGAGAATTGGTCCGGCAGTTGTTTTTTGGGTTACCTGGTTCCGGCCATACGACACACTGCAGTTTTGCCTCAGGGAAGAATTCGAAATGTCAGAGAGGTCACCAAGAAACCTGGAAATCCAATCAAGAGACCTGAGAATCCAATGGTACGAACTGAAGCAGGCTGGATAAACCATAACTCCGTGAAAAACAAAGATAAACTCACACACATGGACTTGAGTGACACTATTATATCATGGGCAGGTATAGCCCCTGCATATGGCGCAGTGAAATCAATTTGGGAGCTGAGAAAACTGTCCAAACTTCTCGAAGTAATGAGCAATGCAACTTTTTCTGCTCTCGAATTAGTAACTGATGAACTGAACGCTATGAGAACTGTGGTGCTTCAAAACCGCATGGCTCTCTACTTCACCCTAGTGGCGAAAGGTGGTACATGCGCTTTAATAAAAGAGGAGTGCTGTTCGTATATTCCTGACAACCAGCATGAGATAAACGACCATCTTGAGGTGATTCAGCAAGTGTCGGCCATGACCAAACCAGGCCCAAACCCACTGACAGATTTTTTCCAGAATTTGTTTGGGGGGGTGGGGTAGCATCCTAATGAACATCCTGATTGCCATTTGTGTGGGATTACTCCTATTTGGAGTGTGTGTTTGTTGTGGTATTCCCTGCATGAAAAGATTAATTAAAGATTTTATAGTCATGTCATTTTCTGAGACTTTGTACTGAAATTGAAGAACTGTTGAAAAATGAAACACTTTCATAAGTTTAAACTGAATGACTCTCTTAACTGCAAATTCTGAACAGAAAGAGGTTAGGAGAAGAAGCAAACTGTTTATGCTTTTCAAAATAGAATAAAAAGTATTAACAGGGGGGAAATGTTAGAAAAATATGTATTAATGTATATGTTTAGTGCTTATTATAGAAGCTAAAAGGGTTAACGCATTTCATTCTATTTTATGTACAGCTTAGTTTTGTATGAAACTACAAGATGCTTTTCAAACTGCAATATGCTTTCTGAAACTGCAAGATGCTCTCTGACCTAGTATTTGCTAGCACAGCAAAATTCATGTTTATGCCTTTTGGAAATTTACTGAGAAGCAGGTGATTATCTGCTAGGTTAGGAAAATAATGAATAGAACAACACTGTTTTCTATAATGTTATTGAACTTGAACAATCAGCTCAGTTCGTGTTATGAGACCATGCACAGCTGCAGAAAAGATAGATACAGTTGAACAAAGACTGCTTGAAGAAATGAACTATAATCTGTACTTGCTTTGTGCTCGAATTAGCCATAGTACCTTGAATGGTAACATTGCATAGTGAGAAGTTGTATCTGACCGGTGGTCATCAAGGCCACATTGTTTTTCTTAGGAAGTTTTTTTTGTAAACTTGATATGCCAGCAGAAAATCATGGACAAACAGCTGCTATGAAATAATATTGAAAGAACTTGTGATTTATTACGTCAGCTTAGTAGGCAATGTCTTGTAAGAAATGTATAAGAACGGCTTCACTTCCTGATTCTAGTTAGGCAAACACTATTAGCACATTTTTATCTCCTTGCTGCAAGATTAAAGTGCCTTAACCTGAACCTGCCGTATGTTGATCTTTTTGAAGTTGTTTTTCCTTTGACAGCTGCTACTCTTCCTCCTCATCACCGACATCTCCCAAACCCAGTCTTGGATTCAAGTCTATGACTGTCTTAATTTTTCTAGCCAGCTCCTGGGCTTTTTCTGATATTCAAAACATTTTCCTTCGAAAGAATAGAACATGTTTCACTGGCAAAGTCTCTCTATAAATAGATTGAGAAGCAGAATCTCCTTCAGCTTACTGGCTCAATCTTTGTTGGTAAAACTTATTAATGTTCTCCTTAGTCTGTTATGCATCCAAGTATTGTCTCGACTCTCCAAGAGAAAAATTCTGAGGACAGCTCGATAAAGTGACATGACTATCACCACCTGCCTCTCAACATCCTAACTGCTGGAATAAACTTACTTTAGTTCTGCCAGGTATACAGCAGATAATTTCTACATACACTGGTTTCCCCAATTTTCTTTCTTTTCCCTTCTACTATAGCCATCCTCTCAATTAGTAAATCTTGTTATGGAACACCAGTTAGTTATTTGTACTTTCATAAAATTAATGCAGTCTTTTCCTTCCAGTTTCTCTGGTATAACAAATCTATGCATTCTATGTCACTGAACTGTACTATTTTTACTATTTTTTTTAAACGGCTCTTCTTGAGAAGCCTCATACTCAGCCAATGTTTTCTTCATTTCACCTTCTGGTTTCTGCACTTTTTATCATCTCATCTGAACAGCCACTTAAAACGTCTAGTTTCCCTCAGTTTATCTGACTGTATAACTTTCTCCAGTAGTTCACATATTTTAAACACCTTTGCATGAATTACTGGAGGCCATCTCTTCCAGTAAAGCTGAAACTTGAACTGCTTTTTGTTGAACAGCTGCAAGTTCTTCCCAGAGACCTTTTCTTCTTTTTTGGATGATTTTCACTTACTGTCTCAAAATGCCTTCTTTGCTGGCATCCAAGTAGTCTAGGTATTAGTAACCAAATTTTACCCAAATAATTACTAACCAGTAACTTAATTTTACCCAAACTCATAATGTCACCAACTAACAATTTCCATTTTCACACTGGGGCAAGTCCTAATCAGTTACTCAGTGTGTAGTCATCCTGAAATTCCTCCACTACTTCTAATCATACATACTAGTTAATGCACTACACAATGGTTCTCCTGCGAGTGCTGTACTCCTGGATTTAGCAAAAGAATTTGACTTTGTACTTCACTCAAAAATTACTGAGGTGTTAGGATTTTGGAAGACTGACCTGTATATCATTCAGTGGACAAACAACTGGTTGCACAATACAGTCTCAAAGGGAGTCATTAAATGTTCTTAATATTTCAGAGTTCAGATGGGAGTTCCTCAATGGTCAGTACTCAGTCTTTTTCTATCCACAGTGCTTACGCCCATTATACTCGCAACTACCTAATGGATGGTAAAGAATGCAGATAATGTAAAAATTGCAAGTATTGTAACAATTTTTGACATTTCTGACAAAATTGACTCTCAGCTTTATTCCAATTAATTATTTAAATGGCTGCATATGAATAATGAAGAAGTGAATGGTGAAATTGCAATGTTAAGCATCTTGTTACAAAAAAATTATTTTTATCCACATGCTACTATCCTAACATCTTGTGATGCATTTATGGACTTACTGGTTATAAGTGGCACCATTAGTTTCTCTCCATGTCAAATAAGTTGTTAGAAATTGATTCTATATTAAAAAATGTTGTGTACTATTGCCTTTTATCAAGTGAAGTTCTGAGTACATTGTACGAGTCTTTTATGACTTGTGACTGAATACAGAGCATGTTTTACAGTTAATAAAACCCTTGTCATCCTGCCTTCCTTGGCTATTCCCACTCCGTTCGCCCTACGGGCTCACTCGACTCCCCTACCCTGCCCCCAATTTCCACCTGCCCCCAGTACCTCTACATTTATACCTTCATAACCACACCCACTACACCACCTATCCAATTACACTCCACAACTCTCTCTATATCCACTCCCTTACCCCGCCCATTCTAACCATCACTCATCCCCCTAGAAAACCCTACCTCACCAATTAGTCTCCTCTACTCAAGCCTACACCCACTACCTAACCCCACCCATATAAACCATTACACTATACTACCCTCCCACAATTATTCAGAGACATACCAACTACCAGTGCATAGAACCCTCCTGCTCCTAAAAGTTTACTTGCAACAACTTAGCAACTCTTAACTATCACCTTCATTTCTTTGTTTTTTCAAGAGCCATCTTTACAATGTTCCCAAAACCCATATCCTCCTCCACACTACTACTCCTTCAATATAGTCTATATTTACTACCTCACCCAGCCCATATATATTAACCACTCACAAGCTTTTCACATAACAATACATCTCAACTCACCTCCTTTAAAATCACACACCACAATATCTCCCCATCTTTATCCTATACAAAGCCATCTACTCTTTACTTATAAACTTATCAACCCTCAAAAACATCATACCATCATAGTAGCTAACAAATCCTTTATCAACATAATAAAGCCCAACCTAAACTCTAAGCAGTCCAAATACCTCTCCAACCTAACCCTTTATCTAATAACCACTCTACTATCAGGAGATATCCACCCCAACCCGGGCCCCTCCACCTCTTCCACCATAGATAAGTCTATACTATTCTCCTCTCTAAACTCCCAAAGCATAGTAAACAAAGTCCCAAACCTTCATGCTTGGCTTACACATAATAAACCTGATATCCTATCTATCTCTAAAACTTGGCTAAAACCCCACATAGAAATAACACCACCAAACTACTCAATCATCAGAAAAGATAGATCCCACAAAAAAGGGGGTGGAGTAGCTCTACTATACTCATCCTCCTTGTCAGTCACCCCTTATAACAAATCCATCCCCAATTTCAATAATGCTGAACTACTCCTATCACTACTTCAAGTCAATAAATACAAGCACATATGTATAGCCTCCCTCTACATCCCCCCCTGGAGATAATATTGCCCCACTCGAGAATATCCTATTCTGGCTCTCCACCAACATTAGCAATGAAATCATAATTATGGGTGACACAAATATCAATTGGTCCTCCATTCAGTCCTCCACAAACCCACTTAATATTAACCTTTATAACTTCTCACAGCTAATTAACAACAAAACCCGCCCCCTCAAAAACTCTTTCCAATGGTAGCATTCTAGACTGGATTTTAGTCTCTCATCCTCATTATTTCTCTGATAGTGGTACACTTCCAGACTCCCTTAGTGACTCCCTGCACCTTTACAGAGAACACATAATTATATTACTACCCGCAACCATAAAAACTTCAGCCCAATAGCTTACTCTGACTCTCTAAAAATAATTGACTGGAACCTTCTAAAAACTTTACCTCTAGATAATGCTGTTGCCCACTTCAACACAACCTTCTTAAACCTCCTAGACTACCATGCTCCTTTAAGGACTAAAAGAATAAAACTAAAAACCACCCCCTGGCTAACCAAAACACACTAACAGCCATGCGACATAGAGATAAAGTCTCGGCACTTTACCAGAAAAATAAATCTCCACTCATCCATAATGAATTCAAAACGCTTAGAAACAAAGTAAAAAAGCTTATTATCACAGATCGACAAAACTACTTTTCCATACTCCAAAATACTAATAAAACAAATCCTCAGAAATTCTGGAAAGGAATCTCTACCCTTATCAATCCTGGCAAAACAGTCAACCCCAGCCCAGATCCCAATGCTACCGACATGGACTTGGCTACACAATTCAACTCTTTTTTTCATTAACTCTATTTCCAAACTAACCTCATTCTCCAACACCACCGCATCCTCGACTTCACCCCCATCCTCCTCTACTAACACCCTTCCCTCCACTCCCATCACCACTCTGACTTCCTATCCAATAACACCACCCTCTAATACCCTACCTCCCCTTTCTCCACCTTTCTCACTAAAACCTATTCCCACATCTACCATAAAAAAACTCCTCCAGAAACTAAAGCCATGCTCTAATGCTCCAGACAATATTCCTTCATACTTCCTTAGCATAGCTGCAGAAGCCATTGCCTACCCTATTAGTATTCTAATCAACCGTTCTATCCAAGAAAGCATAGTACCCCAAATCTGGAAAAAGGTCTTTATCATACCTTTGCATAAAGGTGGCAATAATAACAATACTACAAACTTCCGTCCCATAGCTATCCTGTCTCCCATCTCTAAACTCCTAGAAAAGTGTATCCATCTGCAGCTCCTACCTTACCTCTTAGACAATCACCTGCTGACTCCAACTCAGCATGGTTTTAGACCCGGCCATAGCACTATGACAGCCCTCCTCTCCTTCTTAGAAACTATAAATAAAGCCCGGGACTCCGGTCACATTGTTTCTACCCTGCTACTGGACCTCTCAAAGGCCTTTGACACTAGCTCTCACAAACTACTTTTAACTAAACTCTCCCAGCTTAACTTATCTCCTTCCTCATTGAACTGGTTCTCTAGTTACTTATCTACTAGATTTCAAGCAGTTAAATGGAAAAAAGCCACCTCCTTATTCCTTAACACCCCAACTGGGGTCCCCCAAGGTTCCATATTGGGTTGTCTTCTATTTAACATATTCATAAATGACTTCTGCAATTCTATCCCATTCTCTAATATCATTCAATATGCAGATGATTCAACTATTATCTGCTCTGCCACATCCATCCCAGTACTCCAAAAGCTTACACAAGACACATTCTTAATCACTGAACAATGGATGAAAGAAAAACACCTAGCACTTAATGCCTCTAAAACCAAATTGATGGTATTTACTCCCTCTAAACTCAGCTCTATCAACACAAACTCTTTTTCAATCACTAGCAACAACAACACATCCTTGGAATTGGTGCCAGAGGCTAAGTTACATGGGGTTCAAATTGATAGTCAGCTTAAATTCAACTCCCACATACAACTAAATATCAAAAAAACTCATCAAAAACTAGGCATGCTCTACAGACAAAATCGTTACCTTACACCCTCTACTAAAATCACTCTCTCTTCCACATTCCTTATCCCCTCTTTTCTATATGGAGCCCCACTCCTGACTAACCTACAATCTTCCCTCAAAACACAACTTTCCTCATGCTACAACAAAATAGCCAAATTCGCTACTAGTCATAAAGCATCTACCCACCACTGTTCTTCTCTCCACAAACTAAAATGGCTAGAACTACCCAACCAACTCCTCTATTCTCAACTTACTCTTGCTCATAAGCTCATTTTCAAACCCTTCCTTTGTCCATCCCTTTCCTCTGCCTTTAAAATGCACCTCCCCAACTGAGTACTCAGAACTAATAACCAAAACCTAATTGAATTATACAAACCAACTCGTCCCCCAGGTAAAAATCTCCTATCCTATGGTCTAGCACGTCTCTGGAACTCCCTACCTCCAGCCATTCGTACCACTTTCAACCACTTTATATTCAAAAAAATCTCTTCACTCTCATCTACTAACCCAGTGGGAATGCTCTTGCACCCATCCATCATAATTCTACACTGCCTTACCTCCTTCCTCCTCCTTTCCATGAACTTCCTTGCTTCTGCCTCTCCTAATAAAAAAAAAAAAAAAAAGGTATTACTTTGTTTCCTTTAGCTAGCTACCTAAGACATAATGGCTTCTCAGTATCTCTATTGAAATGTTTCCATTTTCTAGTCTGTATCATCTGTAATGTTCATCACCAGTATGATGCTCTAACTGTATAATCTTGTAAATATTGTAATACGTATCTAAAACCTATGTAACCCTGTTTCTGGAGCTTTTCTCCCCAGGACTCCATTGAAAATGGGTTCATCTTGGCCCAATGGACTATCCTGGTAAACCAACTGCAAATAAATAAAAATAAAAAAATAAATAAATTCAACCCTATCAAAACAAATTAAAAATGCAAAGATTTCAATGCATTAAAATAATTTCAGAAATTTTACACCAGAAAAATGTATCATGTTAAGTTAATGTGTACAGTTTACGTCCTGAAGCAAGTGTATGCAACAAACCTTTGGTGTGGAAATGACCTCTTTACCATAAACTATACCCAAGTATATACTATTTAACATCAAAAGTCTGTTGTTTTTTGTATTTTATTTTGTTGATAACAATGGCCTCCTGAAAGTTTTTTTTCCTAGATGAAAATCTCTGACATTACCGCATGAAAGACTGAACCCACAATACTTCATTACCTACATTAATATACAGGGTACTGTATTATGATGCTAAATGCATCAGTGATAGTTCTTACTTCCTAGAAAGACAACTTATCAATTAATTCTTGCAGGTAGAACACCTCACACAGAGGAGCTACTCCTCTAAAGAGGTAACTCGTTTTTCTTTATCCATAATGCTCTGCAGTTGCATGCACCTCATAGCTCAGTAACTACCATGATGTCATTCTTTGGGTGCTGTTATAGAGAAAAAAGTAAACAGTGAAACTAAAAATCAAATAGCAATCTTCACTTTTTACCTCACTCAATAGAAGTAGAAAGGGAGGCAAAATCAATTATAAATAAAGGTACTTCCAAAAGTGACTAATACACTTTAAATTATGATGTAAGGTTAAGGGTATTGAAATTTCATTCAATATTCTATAAGCTTGTTGTTGTTAGATAGTGGTGATCTGATATGGGAATTTAAAAGTTCACATGACACAAAGTGCTACAGGCAGTTTGCTACTGCAGCTGGAGAATTTGCATGGTACTACGAAAGCCCCCCCCCGATACGAGATGCTAGACTATAGAATAGGTTACCAGTCAAAGTTAGTTCAAAGCCATTACAGCAGTTTAGAAGTCATTTAGTTCAGTATTTTGTTGACCTGGCATTTAAGGAAAGCCAAAGGAATCTGGCTTTTTGATCTCTCCGAGGTCCTGAAATGTCTTGCAGTGCTGTAACATTGCAAGTACTGCCAATTAATGTCAACAAAGCTATTAGAAGCTGACAAAGTGCAACATTTCCAAAACAGTCTGTCTATAACATTCATTACTTCTCACTCCTCATCAGGGTAACAAATACAAAAGCTATAAAAATATTGCTGGTATTAAATCAGACTTAAAAATATACTCCCTGACTGCAGTATGACATTGACAGCAACCTTGATCTCATCAGTGGTCTTGGACATGGTTGGGTCTGAGGAGGTGGAGGCATGCACAGCAGACATGCTGAAAGAGGAAGTAATAGCAGCTGACAGTCACAGCAGGGGATTAAAAAAATTGAATTTTCAATATCGGAAAGTGGTGTAAATTAATGTCCAAGTGGCTGCTTCACAGGTGTTCTGGGCTGATATATTCCTAAAGAGGGCTGCTTTAGAGTTTGCTGCCCTAGTGGAATGAGTGTAGCTCTGTAAGGTTTCTCACTGTAGTCATAGCAGAAGTAATTCAACTTGTCAACCATTTTCAGAGAGCTTGCTTGTACACTGGTCTGCACTGCATTCCTATCTTTCAAAGAAACAACACTGCTCTGCTTGCTTGCAGTGATTTCAACTCCCAAATTGTCTGTCTGTATTCATGAAGCCCAAAATCCTTTCCCTGTTTAGGGCTTCACAGAAGGCTGGAAATTAGATGGCCTGATTCTGGGTATAACCAGGTTCAACAGGAATTAGTTCTTATTGACAATTTGTCTCTGCTAAAGACCTGCAAGGCTTGAAATCCATTAAGGCTTGCAGCTCAGTGTACAGGTATCATCACCACCAGAAAGAGAACTTTCTGGGACAGGAATTTAACAGCAAAGATGATGGCTGGTTTCAATGGTGCCAAGGTAAGCTTTTCAATGACAAAACTGATATCCAAGTGGGTGTAAACCCAGACCTGGATCCAGCACAAGCAGCCTAGGCAACGAGGGGGCCTAACAATGCAACACTAATTAAAAAAGGTCTAATTTTTCTTTAAAAAGAAGTCCATTTTTGCTTAAATCTGTTCAAAGCATACAGAAAATACTTCCTGGTCAATGTCATCAGTGTTTGATCAGATTGGAACACGAAGATGCACAATATTTTGAAAGGAATCCAGCTTCCAGAACTGGCACACGAGATATTTGAGTCAGGCAGGCTGCGATGGGGAAATTTGTACATTACGAAACAAGTCAGGTTAGTGCGTATTATGAGTCAAGTAAACTGAGGTGGGTGTGTGCATTAAGTGCCCCAATTAGGGGGGCATGACCTAGTTAAGTGACTTGCTCACAGCAACACAGACTCAAACTCTTTTGCTATGAGGGTAAGACTCAAACCTCCCTGTCAACTGCCAGACCTCTTCAACTATCTTTCTTTTATGGTAAATCACTGAGGATTACAGTCGGTCAATCTCAGGAAGTTTCCTAGCTTTGCGAGTCACAGAATACATGTTGACACAAAACATGCATTTCTGTTAACTTTTATGTGAATTTAGAATAGCTCTCATCGGTCTCCAGTTTTCTTTTTTTTGAACTTCTCAGATTTACCCTCATATTTATGACCTATCCTGTCACTGAGCAAGTCATTTAGCCAGGCAGTGCTTTGGGCAACTGGAAATTATTTGGGGTAGGCTCCACAATGGCCCCCTAGACTGCCATACTAGTAACTACCCATGAACCAGAGTAGTTATAAAGGAAGGAAATTGACTGTAGTAAACAGATGCATCACACTATGCTCCATGTTCTTCGGATGTAATTTTTGGTTTTCTTGTTCTGTTGAATGTTGACTATGTATCTTATTATTTTGCTCTGAATAAATCTGACAAGAACCCTGAGTTTAATGCTAACATTTTAACTGTGAACACATTTTTAGCTTGTTTTTTTTTTGCAGACACGTGTGTGAATTGTAGTGTTAACTACAACAGTTTGTCTAGCATTTAGTGCTGATGAGCAAGGCTATAAGCTGTTAAACAGCTGCTTCCTATAGTATGTGGTTTGATTCCCAACAGCTTTCATTTGTCTTTTATGTGCCTCTGCCAATTTACTTCACCAGACAGTACTCATCGGCTGCTCCTGAAAAGGGAAACACTTGTCTAGTGGGTTATTCCAAGCTGTTAGCAAATGCATTACACATCTTCTGAATTTTCGTAACTTTTGAATAGGCTCTGATTAATAATTCAATACACACTATTTCAGTATGAACCTCAGCATGTCTTTTGTAGTTTAATGTGATTGCAGAAGTAAAGAAAAACAATATGCAAACTGACAGGTTTATAGAGAGACAGACAAGTAGTAGGATATTGCTATGGCTGGCATGGGCCTTGTTCATTACCTTGCATAGGGCCCCCATTTGTCCATGATCTGGCTCTGTTGAGTCTGGAAGTGTATGCTGCAGTAATACAATGATGGGATAACTATTCTTGATGGCAAGGTCAAAAATGAGATGCAGGTGTCCTGCAAGCAAGTGCAACCCCCCCCCCAAAAAAAAACAGTATGTTGTATGCAGTGATATTTCTAATTTATGTGCGACTATGATAGTGGGTTGCAAAACAAAAGCTGCTACAGCATTTATATTGTCCTTAATTGCTTTGCTTTATTCACTGCACTAAAGAATAAATAAATTCATAGACCTGGATTCTGTAAATTAAGTTGCATTTTACTAGTCTAAACATGATGCATTTAATATTACTTTTTGCAATAAATTATTGCAATATATTATTTACAACCTCCAGTAACTGCAAAGGGATTGACAAGTGTCAGGTCATATAGTCTGCATTTGGAGAGGTGATCAGAACCATCTGATCTTCAGCAATCATTTATGTAGTCATTGCTGTTTATTACTGTGATGCAGTCTTTTCTAGACTATCTGACTGTAAGGGTTTTCAGCACTCTGATAAAAACTGTTACTCTGGCAGTTAGCACACAAGTAAAGCTCCAACTTCTTAATGAGGTGCTTCCTGAGGCAGGGTACAGTGTTAGAAGCTTTCACCTTCATTTTCCAACTGTGTGACACTGAACAAGTTGCTTAAACTCACTCACTCCAATGGAGCTCAGGAAATTTGCACTTTAACTTCCAATGGGCGGAGCCAAAGCCTTTTGACAGAATCAAATTATGTCTTCACATTCCAAACAAATGTTCATATCTCTGGAACTATACGGGTTACGAAAGTATAAATGTCAAACTTTTCAGCACAAACTATTTTTATAGTGGTAGTATTCTTTAGATTGTAGGTCTTAAACTGAATTTTATAAGTTACAGTAAACACAGTAACTATTTGTAGCATTTTGTAAATAACCTACAATATCTCAGCAACCATTCAAGTTACACACTTAATGTCAGCAGCATTTTATTCATCTAGTTGAGAGCATTTATATGATGCTAAGGAGCTCTGTCTGTGTTACTTGATTGTTGATATATTTAGAAAAATATGAAAATCATATCTATATAAATTAATATAATAAAAATGACAGTTAACATCTATTTACCTGCACTAGACAGAGGTCAAATATTAATGCAGTTGAGTTTGCCATTGTGTAAGCTTTAAGATGAATTGTTTTAAAACCATGTACACAGCATGGTTCTGGAGTTATTGATGCAAATATGAACAAGCAATATTTGACACAGAGATATCAGTAGGAGTTAACTCCAGATGCACCTGGAGGCATCACTCGGATGTAATGAGTTAACCAGACAGTGCTTTGGAGCAAATGAGACTTTGGGCTAAGCTCCTTAATGGTCTCCAAGACTGCATGTCTAGTAACTATGAACCGGTCATCAGTTTTCCACTCATTCCCTACTGCACAGATGAGCTAGGTGATGAAACACTATGGTAACATCACCAGCGCACCAACATATGCAATTTATTCTTCAAGGACAGCAGACTCTGTATCTGTAGATGAAGCACTGAAATACCAACAGAAATATGTGCATTGGTAATAGTTTACATTAATGTGGAATTATTCATATAACTTTTAATTCTACAGAGACTGTGTACATTGACTGAATGGTATTGGGTGGTTATTTCTTATGCTCTCATAAATATTCTTCTATTTAAACAGTGCTACACGTGACTGGCTTTTATGACATGATGCCAGTGAGCTTCATACAATTTCATGTAGTTCATCCACAGCTACCGATTAAGTACACAATTTATTTCTTCATAAAAATAAGGGTGGTACACAGTCAACAAAGTGGCTATAACAGCTGGTGGGGGGTTGGGGGAACTCAGGTAATTTTTAAACAGTGTTTAATACGGCTTTGCAGGACTAGTGTGAATGCGTATTTGTGAATTAAGTTAGAATACGTTGTAGACTGTTTTTGCAAACAAATCTGAAATGTGGCTTTGGTCATTATTATTAATGTTTTGAACACTACACATCTGAGAAGGATGCAGTCAAAATGAAGCTATAATTGCTGGGTTTGGCAGGGTGTCTGTGGATATAAACGTGCTCATAATCCACAAATGGCCAGATGAATTTTTAATGAATGTCAGCTTCAATGGAATAGAAGTTTACTGCTGCTCATGCTTGTCTGTTTTTAGTGTCAGACTTTTTTTTTTTTTTTGTTAGCAAATAGCAATCAGTGTTTGTGTGACAAAAATTTGAAATAAAGGAATTAAATCAAATTTATTTCTGTAATCACTATAAAACTAAAGAAGAAAACAGTATGCACACTGACGGGTATGAACAGTGTTTATGGTGACTTAGGGAGACAGTCAAGTAATGGGACACTGAAATGGCTGTGGGGGCCATAGTCCATTACCCTGCCTAAAGCTCCATTTGACCATTATCCAGCTCTGGTGTAACTGGTCTCCTGGGAGGTATCAAATAGAGGACTTCCTTCAAAAATAGTTTAAACTAGGAGGTTTGCTGTCAAGGGAAGCTACATGGGTAGGCAAGCTGATAAGGACAAATGGTAGTTCAACCGAGGTGAACACCAGATGCTTGCCATATAAGGTATTTCAAGACTTGTTGAACTGATGCTACTTAAGGTAGAATGTCACAAAAGGCACACCATGAGGAGAACTTCTTTCTTGAGCTGCTGGCTTAAGGAAGAAGCCAAACAAATCCATCTCTAGTGTCCATCCCCAAAGGATCATGCAGTAGAACACACTATAGATACAATTTTACTTGTGCTGGTTGGCAGAGGTTCTGCTTAACTTGTGTGCTTGCATCAATATTTATGTATTCTTCCATTACGTACCTACAATGCCATTAACACACACACACACACACCTTCTCTACAGCAAGCACCTCCAGCTTATCCCAGAACTCCCTAATTCAAATAAAGGTTTAAACTACAGTTAAACTAGTTATGCCTAATTTATACACACACACAAAAGCAAGGCCACTGGGTACCATGCACACATATGTAAAAAATAAATTAAAAAACATATATATTCACATTAGAAAAAAAATGATGTTTCAGACACTTTACACATATGTTTTGTTTTCAGTTACTCATCTGGTTGTCCTGCTAAATTTGTTGATCTGGCTGCATTAGATGAATGTGTCTCACCAATCCTGTGGCTGCAGCCTTTAGTTTTATTAATTTTCTACAAGCAAGTTGGCCACAAATGCACAACACAGTTGTTAGTGTTGTTTCTCACAGAGCACTCTCGCTACTGCAACACAGGGACTGATTACCAACCAATCAGCTTATCAGATTTCAAACTGCTGCTGTTTCCTTGGTTCTCATTCCAGCACTGCACAATGGTAGAAAAATAAGGTACCAAAGGGCCTTCTTTTTAGAGTTGGAAAATGCTGCACTTAATTAGATTCTGCATGCAATAATTTTGCACAAAATTAGAAAGCAAAACCAGCTGTTTTTTTCTTGAAGATATTTTGTTCCACCAGAGGGGGGTATGTCCCACTGCATTACTTCTGTTTGGGGATGAAAATTAGTTTTCATTTACATTTACTTCATGAATAAGGCACTGTATAGAAGCAGGGCTATTATACGTGTAAGGAACAGACATGAGTCAAATGGTTTGTACAGAAAAAGAAGTTTTGGGGCCAGTCAATAATTGATTTATAGCTTGGATCTTACTCCTAGGTGTCAATGCTGTTTTCAGGATTAATTAGTTTCTGTACAATTATGAATGCATGCTGTATACGGACATCTGCATGGCAGAAGACACATCTAGTACCAGAGTTGTGCAGATGAAGAAATATATATCTACACTAACTGAAAATTGTGCAAGCTGTGCGGTACTGGAAGGTAACAGATTTGTGCTAACATAATTGTTGCATTGTGCTGGGACTTACCCAGTTGCAAAGATATATAAATGTTTATCAATGACTACTTAAAGCCACTATGCATACAGTGCACCTGCATAACTGATTATTTTCATAAATGGAGTAGCCAAAACAGTACTAGGCTGACTTAATATTTATCCATATTAAGTACTGTCTTCATGAGAGAGTTGGATTTTTTAAAAACATTATAAAACTATGAACTACTGTTATAACTATATTAAATGGGCATGCCCATTTGAAGGCACTGTTGAAATGCACATCATTAACCTACTGTGTTCAGATAGGAAACAGAATATGGCCCTACAACAAATATAGAGCTATTGTAAGTTGTGTGCAAAATTATGAATACACATTGTAGTTTTTGTTTTTTGTTCTCCACAGCTGACCACTGGCTGCTGAATATGTGCTGTATGTTAACATTTCACTAAGTAACTTGAACCAAAGAAAGAAGGCTTACACAGTACTTCATTGTAACAAATGCAAGTTTATGTAATGCTGGAAGATACTTAATGTCTAAAAAGTGTACATCTTCAAAGCTATTTTTGCCTTTAAATTTTGCAAAAATATATTTCTGTACATATGTGAAATGGAAAGACACCAACAGAACTGTAATGGATCAAGCTAACGGTTACATCTGCATGAATGAAAATGGCAATGCAAGTCTATTTACTACACTTACAGTGATGATGAACAGCACTTTTGATAATTTCAGTAACAGAAATTACTTCATCTGTGCTTTATTGTTCAGTACAAAACTAATCATTGCATGCTTAAAAAGTTTTATGTTGACAGTTTAACTACTATGGTTTTCAAGTTTAGACATTTAAAGGCATGTTTCATGCCTATATTTTCAGTAAAATAGCTCAGATGAACGCTATCAAAGGTTCTTATACAAGTAATAGGCAATCTAGAAGACCATTACGAGGCTAGACAATAAAATTACATTCAAAATTCCCTCTGCTCTCTAGAAGGGCAACACAAATTAGACTAGGAAAGAATAATCTGTTGCTGAACATCCAGTTATCCAAGTTTACATTGACGGTGGCAAGAGTGCCACCTGACACAAAGCTGAAGTTTGTTCCAGAGGCGGGCAATGCACTGGAATATGAAGCCACTGCTCAGCATCTTATATGCTGATGACTGTTTAGGTTTTTTAACTGGGTACTCGAGGAAGCATTTGCTCTGGGAAGCAAAAGGAGGTCAAGGAGAATCTAGACTTTCATGACTCAAAAGGCTATGCAGAGATCACCATGGAGAAGGCAGTCTCTTGTGGTCTTTGACCTTTTCAGTTAGGAATCTGAGGTGTCTCAAGATGAGTGATATTTTCAACAAAGGCATGCCAAAAGGATCACTGTACTCAATAAAGGACCTAATGAGAAAGGTGTAAAGGAAAATATGACAACCCTTTTGACGATTAGTTGAGCCAGACAGCAGAAGTTATGAGCAACTCTGGGCAACTATGGAAGCACGATGGTCAAAACAAACAATAGTCAACTATGCCTGGATCCATTACAGCAGTGTCTGACTGAAGAGTGTGCTGCCTACGTTATATTACGTGGAAATTGTTTTGTTTACCACAACAAATAAAATTTTTACCAGGTTAAGTTTTGGACCATTGCCTTTGCACCAGCTGTTAAAATTACTCTTTAATTTCTCCAAGTCTTTTGGGTTTCTAATACCATGATGGGAATGGACCCCATTCCTAAGTCAAAGTATGATTAAAGTTCATGAAATTAGTATTGTTTCACTCTTGTTAGCCAAAAGTGCTCTTCGCAGCAGTCGTAATGTGCCCCTTAATGACTCCTGCAATTCGTATGGTGTTACATGAATTGGTAACATATCTAAATACAATTGTAAATTCTTTTTTATAAGACCAGTTGCTCCTACTACTATTGGAACTGTCTGGGTATCTTTCTTCCACATAGCTCTCGTTTCTGCCTGCAGATCGAGGTATTTTCTGACTTTGTCTCTCTCTGTACGCCAAGACACTATAGTCACTAGGTGTGGTGATTTCAATGATCAATGCTACTTTTGTCTTCTTTTCTTGAACCACTATATCTGGTTTTCTAGCATCTATCTTTTGGACTGTTGGTATTGGGTGATCCCATGTGATGTAAATCATCAATTTCTATGATTCTCTGTGGCTCATGTTTCCAGTGTTTTTCAGCCACTTCAATACCATAATGTTTGCACAATCTCCAGTGTAACAATCTCGCCACATTATTATGCCTTTCAGTATACAGTCCCTCTGCCATTAGAGAGTCGCAACCAGCAATAAGGTGTGTGACTGTTTCCAATTCGGTTCCACAAAACCTATATATGTCTGTTTCTCCCACATGTTCAATGGACTTAGTAAACCAGCGTGTACGTAGCCCACTATCTTGGGCTGCCAATATTAACCTTTCATTTCTTGATGTAAATTCACCTCTCCTTAACCATTCCTGCATTTTTTCTTGATCAACATGAGGCTCTTCCAGAAGTTTTCTATACTTGCAACTATATTTATGTTTTTTCCTCATTTCTTGCCTTCTCATCTGGTCCTTCACCTTATATTCTTTCTTTTGTTTTTTAGCACATTCAGTTGTTGCCTGGTTTTTATCCACTTCTGGTTTGATTTCCATTCCTGCTTGACGTCGATATGCTTCTGCTAAATTAAGAAGAGATGTCATCTTAGATTTATTCTCCTCATGTTTCAAAACGTTCACCACATTTGGATCTTGTGAGGTCAGTAGATATGTGTGGAGTCCCATGACTCCAGATCTATACATGTAATCAATTTCAAGGAGGCCCATCCCTCTTTCAGAATGGGGAATATATAAATTTTGCCATACACCGATTTTTATAAATCATTTGGTGAGCATGAAGCATCCGTCTTTTTTTAATATCCAATCTATCCAACACTTTTTGGGGCCAGTCAATCACTCCAAAACTATAAGTTAGGACAGGAAGAGCAAATTGATTTATAGCTTGGATCTTACTCCTAGGTGTCAATGCTGTTTTCAGGATTAATTTAAGTCTTCTAAAATACTCCTTGCTAAGATTTATTTGCATTTGTTCATATTTTATTGCTAATCCTTCATCAATTCCCAAGTATTTATACACCCCCCTCTTGCTCAAGTTCTTTTATATCACATTCTTGTCCAAAACTGAGGTTTTCCTGGTGCTGCAATTTTCCTTTTTTAAAAGGTTGCTTTTGCACATTTATCAAGACCAAATGACATTCCAATATCATCTGAAAAACTTTTGACAACCTGCAGCTGTGCTTTCAGTTCCTCATCTGATGAGCTATACAATTTTAAATCATCGACAAAGAGAAGATGAGAAGTCAGACTTTGTTGTTTTCTAGAAGCTTAATTAAAGCCGTGACCTAAGTTGTTAAGTAAACAGCTTAATGGATTAATGGCAAGGCAAAATAGCAATGGTGACGGGGAAAATCCCCTTTGGATTTTTATCCCTGGGATAATAACTTGTCCTTTACCATGGCTTAATTGCAAAGTGGTCTTCCACTGTTTCATTATTACTGTAATGTAATCAATCAGTGTAGGATGTACCTTATACATTTTTAAGCGCTCTTATCCATGAATGTGAGATACTAACAAATGCTTTTTTATAGTTAATCCATGCTCATCACATAGTCTCACTAAATCTATGCCACCAAAATCCACACATAGTAACACAAAAACATTCGCGGAGGCTCTCAATAATAATCTGCCTAAGCAACAGAGACCTCCAAAGCAAAACGCAAGCAATCTCCATCCCCCAACACAACCCAAATGACACATAGCCCATAGACTCAGTGTGCCACTCAACCACAGCCAATAAGGCAAAACAACGTACCCGACACACTAGTCATAGGTGACTCTATAGTCAGGCACATTGATGTCCCACTCACCAGGCTAAACAAGAAGGTTACCGTCAGCTGCCTGTTGGGTGCCAGGATCAGCCACATAATCCACGCACTCAGGTCACTCCACAAGTATAAATATGACTCTGTCATTGTCCATGTTGGTGTGAATGACCCGAGATGTACCTCTCTGGACTACATGAAAAGAGACATATGACCCTAGACCTGAGTAGCATTCTGCCATTGCCCAGAATGATACCGCAGTACAAGGACAAAATGACTGACTTCAATAATTGGCTAAGCTTCTGATGTCATTCTAAGGGGGTCCAGTATCTGTCTGCTTGGGATGACATGGTCGACAGACCACAATGCTTTGCCACGGATGGCCTGCACCTGTCGCCCCTGGGATTCTGGATACTGGCTAAGGCTCTTGCTGCCCCTATAGTCTCTTTTTTAGGCAAGGTTCAAATAACAAATTCACCACCATAACAGGAACAGGCAAGCAAAAACTGAGGGCAATGCTACTCAATGCTAGAAGTCTAAATCTCAAAATGTACTCACTCTAAGCATTCCTTAAAATGGAGAACATCAATATCTATGCAATGACTGAGAACTGGTTCAAGGCTCCAGAAAGCACCCCTGCACTACCAGGCTATAAACTCATACCACACTTTTCGGCCATGTAACCTGGACCGAAACACCAAAGGCAGAGGTGTGTCCATATTCATTAAGGATATACACACCTCCAGGATAGTTGCTCAGCATAATGCATCCGAGGTTATCCAAGTCCAACTAACTCTGGGCAAAACTGCAATCCAAATTGTAGCTTGCTACAGATACCCCACCATGTCCCAGGATTCCCACTCCTCTTTTCTTGGTGTACTGGAAAATATTAGGGTTCAACCAAACACCCTAATAATGGGCGAATTCAACTACCCCACCATTAACTGGGAAAACTACTCGTGTACCAACTCCCTTAGCTCAACGCTTTCTGGAATTCATAAACTCCAATGCCCTGGATTAACTTATCCACACCCCCACCAGGGGCAACAATATCCTAAACCTAGTCATTACCAACATGAGTGACCGGTGTTCCACACCTGAAGTCAACTCCTCGTTGGTCCGATCCGACCATAAGCTAATCACCCTTGATATCCACATCCTGACCCCACCCCCATTAAGGAAACCCCGTTAAAAAATTTCTCCAAAGCCAACTTCATGCTTCTTAAGACAGAAGCGGTGAACTTCATGACACCCATGCAAATGGACAATACAGTGACAACTGCTGAATCCTACACAAATGCACTCTATAAGCACTTACACGAGTGTATGGATATTGCTATCCCAAACAGAGCCAAGACGCTATACTCCAAAAAAAGGAAGCCAATCTGGTGGTCCCCTGCCATAAACAAACTGTACAACAGAAGGAAGGAACTGTTGCAAAAGACAGTAAAATCCCATGAGTGGAGGAGCTCCCTGGCCAGCCTCAGTAAGAAGCTGAGATCCCTTATAAGATCCTCCAAAGCTAGCTACGAAAACAAAATCACCACTTAATTCTAAGGACAGCCACAAAGCATTCTATAGCTATGTCAAGAATCTCAATGGCAACACCTAGATCTGCTCTGAGTTACAGCACAACGGCACGAAAATTACAGAACCAACTGATATTGCCAACATCCTGGCAGATAGGTTCAGTGCTAACTTTACCCCCCCCCCCTAAAGGGCCCATATCTATACAGGAAGAATGCAGAGTCCCTGTAATCACAACTACGCAGGTAAAAGCTGCACTCTCTAAAGCCAAAAACACAGCATCCATGGGACCGGACAACATCCCAGGCTGCGTTTTACATGAACTTCAGAACGAACTGGCTCCCCACTTAAGCACCATGTTCAATAATAGCCTCGCATCAGGCTTTGTGCCCAATGAACAGCGCACAGCAACAGTTATCCCACTCCACAAAGGGGGAGCCACCACTGATCCTGGGAACTATCGACCTATTAGCCTGACGAGCCTGGTCTGCAAGGCCATGGAACGTATCATGGAACTCATAAACAAAGACATTGGTAACCTCCAAACTCTGGATCCCACCCAGTTCAGGTTTGTGAAAGGCAGATCATGTCTCCTGAACCTGATCGACTTCTTTGAGGCAGTCACCAAAGCCGTAGATGAGGGTAAGGTGGTTCACACAGCCTATCTTGACCTCACCAAGGCTTTCGACACCATCCCCCATTCTGGAATTAATAGCTAAACCCACTAAACTAGGTATAAATCCCTACGTCACAAGATGGGTTGCCAACTGGCTCACTGACAGAACCCACACTGTAAAAGTTGCAGACTCCAAATCTGACCTAAAAGCACTGACAAGTGGAGTACCACAGGGTTCCGTCCTGGGACCTCTCCTGTTTGGTATCTACTTCTCTGAAGTACAGGCTAACACAGAAGGCCTCTGGCTAACGAAGTTCGCAGATGACTGCAAACTAGGAGCCATAGTCAAGTCCCCAAATGATGTGGACAACCTACAGAAGGGCCTCACTGAGACAGATGCCTGGTGTCAGAGCCATGTCCTCAGGCTGAATGCCAAAGGTGCAGTGTCATCCCCTTTCATAAAAACTCTGTACCCATGAACTACCACATAGGCAGCAATCTACTTAACACCGAATGTGTGATAAGAAACCTTGGGACCCAGGTGGACAGTAGTCTCTCCTTTGATAGTCACATCGCCACAGTAGTCAGGAAGTCCTTCTACACACCTCATCATAAAAGGGTTCTCATCCAGGAAAAAAAGAGGTCATTGTTCCCCTCTACTCGACACTCATTAGACCTATTACAGAGTACAACGCCCCTTTTGGAATGTACCTCACAAGACATCTGCAGCAGCTGGAAAGGCCACAGAAGTACCTCACAAAGAGGATTACTGGCCTCAAACAAATGCCCTACACTGACCGCCTCAAAAAACTCCAGCTTTACTCCGTAGCATATCGCCTACTTCGAGGTAATCTCTGCCTAACATATAAAGCTATATCAAACCCAGAGCTGTTGGACATGCTACACCTAAAGAAATCCCAATCCCTCCAAGCTACATGCTCTAGGCACCTAAACCTTGTCACCACAGTAAATAGGACTTGCTGGAGGGATAGATTCCTCTCCCAGAGACTTCCCATACTCTGGAACAGGCTATCCATCTATGTCAAACAAAGCTCTTCATTAGCACTCCAAGAAAAATCTTGAGTGGATGGGAAATGGGAAATAGGAAATACACCCCAGGGATCACTTCTGTGTCTCTGCTCGACAGTGACACAGGAAAATAACTTTCTTGGGTGGCATAAGCCAGGGAACCTTGTTGGCTAGACTTACGTAGGCCCTTGGGCCGATAGCCTAGTACCTACCTATGAATCTATACTTAGATTCTTCCCTTTCTTACAGTCCTCCGCTATAACTTTAACAACAAATGATCCTTTGCTCCATATGACTTTCTTTTATTGCCCTTTTGTTCTACTCCCATAATGGAGTTTTCTTCTAAATGACTATAAACTCTGTCAGCGTCAATCCCCGTGTATAGTTTATACGTCTTCGGAAGACAAGTTATTGGTCTATAATTTTTAGGGTAGCTTGCAGGTTCATGCTTAAGTAAGAGCATTGTTTTTCCTGTTAACCAGTGTGGTGTCTGTTTGGGGTGTGCATATAAATAGTTCTTACTCATGGCTAGATCCAAGTGTAAAGAAGTTAATACTTTAAGCCAAAAGTTAGGTACTGCATCTGGGCCTGGGGGTTTCCAATTAGAGGCTTTTCTCAACTTTGTTTCAGTCTCTCTGGCTGTTATTTCATCCCATTTCATAACCTGTACCTTTAAACTTCTTAATTCTTTCTTTTACTTCTTCTATCCACTTAGCATCTTTGTTATGTTCCACAGGATCTTCATAGATACTTCTCCAAAATGTATCTACTTCCTCTTTTTTCGGCGGCCTATCAATTCCTTTTACCTTATTTACAATTCGCTATAAAACTTTTTTGGGTCATCAGTAAATTGCTTATTTTGTGCTTTTCCCTTATACTTATCTTCATATCTTCTGAGTCTTTCTGCCGGTTTTGAAATTTTTAGTTTATCTCCAATAGTGCATAATAGATCCTGGTCTGTTCTAATACTGCACACTACGTTTATCACATCTTTCTTAATATTTTTGTTGATCTGTTCCCTCTTCTATAATCTTCTAACAATGACACTTCGTCTTAGCTGCTTTATAGTTTTCTCTATTTGATATTTCCAAGATGGTATTCACTTTCGTGCGCCCCCCCCCTTTCCCTCACTTCCCTATGTTCCTATGGTAAACTTTTATCAGTTATTAATTTAGCAGCACAGTAATATATTCTGTTTACTTCTCTTATAGCGCATGGATCTCTATGGACAGTCCTAATTACTGTGTTCATTTGTTTTATCAAGCTTCTGACTTTTGGGGTTTTATTAACCCTCTGCAGTCTCTCTGTCTCATTGATCTTGACATATCTGTCTTTGTCTATTAAATCAAGCAACTCTTCTCTTGGACTCGTTTTCTTCCATACTGAGGGCACATCCCTTGTTTTCCACTTCATGCGGGCATTCTATAGAAAGTTCTACAACATTTTCTTGTGGCACATTCTCTTTAATTTCATCCGGTGTCATCTGTTGTTTTGTCATATGGAAACTCACTGGCCTATCACTCCTCAACATTGACTGCATCAGAGTTTCCTGTTCCTTTCCTTCCTGTCTAGCTTCAAATTAACTTTTATACTGGTTTCCTATGGAAGGCTCCAAAATATCTTGATATGGCACCTGACCTGTTGCTTCCTGTTCCACAGGTTTCCCCTTAATTTGGATATCCATTGCTCTATCATGTTGTGGTGCTTTTTGCATTTTATTTTCTACACTGAATCCTTCTCTTTGCAGCTGTTCCATTACCTCAAATTCTATTTCTTTGACTTCTCCATTATTAATCTCTTTTTCTACTTTTCCTCTTTGTCTTCTTATTTTTTGTATTGTAAAGTTTTCCATATCTGGATTTATTTGCCTATATTTTTCTTCAAATATCTTTGATGCTGCTCTTTTTGTATTAGCTTTGCTTTCTTCTTTGCATAAATATTACACCATATTAAATCTCTTTTCCTTTCCCATGTCCATATTTCTTCTTCACGTCTCCTGATCTTCTTGCTTTTCCTTATTCTGGGGACTCACTCCATCATGCTGTGATGAAGTCTGTTTTAGACCTTCTACATTAAATCCTTCGCTTCGCAGGCACTTCATAACTTCAACTTCTATTTCTTTAATTTCTTCTTTACTAATCATCTTTTCTACATTCAGTCTTTGTGCTTTTAGTCTTTTTATTGTAAAATTTTCATATCTGGATGCCTTTTCCTGTATTTTTTTTGAATATCTTTGAAACTGCCTTCTGTATATTAGTTAACTTGGCTTTCTCCTTCGCATAAATATTGCACAACATCAAATCTCTCTTTCTTTCCCATATCCATATTTCTTTTTTATATTTTTCAAATATCTCTAGGTTTTGTTGTTTATATTTTCTCACTTCCTCAGTGGCTTTTTCCAAAGAGATCAAAGTTTCTTGATCTATATACTGTTTTTCAAAAATCTGTTGTATTAATGAAAGCAAATTTTTATTTGAAGCTTGTGACAGTTTTTCCTGCAGAAGTATTTTTCTTTCCTCTAATTTTTCTCTTAATCGTTTTGTATATCTTGTGTCTGGAAATTCTGGGCTTTTTACATAGTAGTAACAATACATAATTTCTTTCTTATCCTCAATATTCCACTCACTTGTCTTTATGGCTCTTCTTTGGCCAATCAATTTTTGCCGTTTTTGTGGACTACTACTTCCTTCTACAACAGGGGGGGGCCCATCCTCCCACTGAACCTAGCCTGGCTCCATTGTAGGATTGTTTCCATATTTTGAGGATTCTACACTGTCATTTTTTCCAGTCTTGGCACCAGTGTGCCTACCAGGATTGAGTACTTTTTTACCCTGGGTCTTGTGCACCCAGCTATTTTTTTTATTTTTGATTTGTTTCCGTCCATGATATATGCTATATAAATACAGTCTATATATCAGTGTCGCCTTGGTGAGATTTTGTGAAAAACATGGTCCACCTCGTGAAGGTACTCACGAAGACTTGAGGATAAATTAAATTTCAGCACTACTACGCTCCTTTGCTTGCTGACTTTTCATCTCTCCATCAGGACCCCATACTCCAGTATGGTTTAGCCTATGTTAGGTCAGTGGAAGAATGAATAGCATACAAATTACAGTTGACCACAAACTAGATAACTGTAGGTCATAAGTATGGTCTTAAAGGTCTGAAAAATAGATGCCAAACAGGAGGCAGTCCACAAATGAGCCCTGTCGTACAGCCCTTGGTATTTTTTTTCTTCTTCCTCTGGTATCAAAAGGTATGGAATTCCACTAGAGACAACTGTGATTAAGTTAACTGGATCACTACAGAGCTGTACCCTGATTGGATGTAAAAGGCCTGTAACACAATATTCTACTGAATAGACACATTTTAGGCAATTACTTTGGTATGCAGAGTCGGTATGAATGCTTTCCTCTTCCTTTGCACATATACAACGTGACAGCAGCATAGTGTGTGTGTGTGTGTGTGTGTGTGTGTGTGTGTGTGTGTGTGTGTGTGTGTGTGTGTGTGTGTACACACAAATGTATCACAGAAAATATCTCCTTTATAAAGATGTGCTTGCTTCTGCCTTGGGAATTACGTTTAACTGGGATACATTCAAGGAGGCAGCCACAGTTAACTGGGACATGTTTAAGGAGGCAACCACAGTTGATCAGCATCTGAACATAGATGAATACATAGAAGTTGTGATTTCATACATTTCAAACTGCATTGATGAGGCAAGTAGTACTAAGAACATCACTATCAGAGCTCCCCTTCCAGCCTTAACGACTACAGACCAGTTGCTTTGACATCCACTGTTATGAAATGTCTTGAGCAGCTGATCAAAAGGCATTTGTCATCAAGCCTACCTCCCGAATTTGACCCTCTGCAAGTCTGCTTACAGAGCCAACAGATCCATGGCTGATGCCATTTCATTAGCACTACACAGATCTCTTGAACATCTTGAGGGTAATGACAACTATGTGAGGATGCTGTTCATAGACTTCAGTTCAGCATTCAATATGGTGGTAGCAATGCAGACAACAGAAAAACTGTCATATATAGGAGTCAGTAAACATCCCTGTAATTGGATCCTGGACTTCCTGATCGGGAGGCCACAGAGAGTGAGTTTGGGTAAGAGCACATCAAAGTGTATTAAGATTAACATCAGAGTTCCACAGGGATGTGTTCTTAGTCCACTGTTATTCACCATCTTGACCCACAACTGCTATGCAAGGCACAAGTCCAACCATATGTAAGCAAGACGAGAGAGATTATCATTGACCTCAAGAAAAAGAAAAGAAACCACCCAGCGCTCATGATCAATGAGTGTGTAGAGAGGGTTAAGTGTACGAAATTCCCTGGTGTATACATATCAGAGGATCTCTCGTGGCTGAGTAACACCAGCCAGTTGGTCAAGAAAGCACACCAACACCTCCATTTTTTGAGAAGGCTGAAGAAAGTTAAGCTCCCACCTCATATCCTCTCCACCTTCTGTAGAGGTGCTACTGAGAATATCCTCACCAGCAAACTTCAGTGTGGTTTAGTAGTTGTACAGCTAAAGAAAGGAAGGCACCACAAAAAGTAGTTAGGGTTGCAGAGAAAGTAACGGTACCAGTCTTCCATCATTACAACTTTATTCTACAAGAAGCATCAAAAAGGGCCATTAAAATAAAAGACACCATGTATCCAGCACATGGACTGTTTAAGCATCTGGCATCGGGGTAAAAGATATTGCAACATCCGCTTCAGCACTACTGGATTCAACAACAGTTTCTACCTGATAGTGATCAGACTTCTGAACTCAGGCATAAATCCCACAGAACTGGACATTAACTCAAATATTTATTTATTTTTTTTTAAAACAAACATCTATAGTCTGTTATATAACTTATACCTCACAAATTCCACGTGCAATATTTATTTATATTATCCCTATCAAGTAAAGTATTAGACAGACAACTTAGGCAAGGTGCAATATCTAATGTGTTTTTTATTTAAATGGGGCATTTACTATAAGGTATAATTAATTCTGTATTTATACACTGAAATTCTTTTTTCTGCTCTTTTGTACAGGTACTGGAAGTAGGACTGTGTTTGTTGTGTCATTCTTTTAACTGTATGTGTTGTTTTACTTTATGTATGTAATTTCAAGAAGGAGCTGATGCATGGAATTTCATTAAGGCTACATATGTGTGGTCCTAAATGATAGTTTACTTTGAATCGGGAATATTTCTTCCGAACTTTCAGTGTTCCTTCATAAACTCCCCAAGTGAATTCTGATGTATCAGTTGCCTGCATTTGGTATTCCTGGTGTTGGCAGTAGTGTGAGAGAACTAAGAACATTCCAAAACTGCCTAGAACTTGGGTTGCCAAACATATAAACTCCTCCTGATGGGTGTAGGTTGCTGCCACAGATTCCTTGAATACCACTAGATTTTTATCATGTGGAGTTTGGCAAAACAAAATAGAGACCAGCACGTTTATCAGTGCTTTACATAATCTCTGGCCACCATTCAGATGTTCTGTTGACTTCAAAATTAATGTTCAGAAGGCAGGTCTTTCCCTGACAAAAGTCTTCTGTCTCACTGTAAATTCTGTCCAGAATATTTTGCATTTATGACCTCCTGTATTGCTGGTGCTTGTCAGTGCATCTTTTACAGGTCTCACTTGCATCACTTATTCTTACTGGAATGTTTCAATTCTTAGCCAAAAGCGCATCTTTAGTCTCTGTGTAACATAACATATCATGGTAAATCTCTGTGTAACATAACATATCATGGTAAATCTATGTAAAATAGCCACTGCCAGTCCAATCCCAAAGTTATCTAGCCAAACCAACACTTTTCAATATTCAGCAATCCACTTGAAAAAAAAAATTATCCATGTTCAACCCAATACATCACTATTTGCATCCTCTTCTCCCATAAACAGCATGGTTCTGGGTCCAGTTATAGCACACTAACAAACTTGAGGACCCTGACGAAATACTGCCAGCTACGGTCAGAAGCCAGCTCAGCTGCCTACTGAAATGTCAGTACTTGAAATTCCTTGTACTAAAAAGCCAAAACAAATGACCAAAAAAATCAGAGTGACTCTCGAAAATTGCTGCTCTTCTTTAAACTTGGGGGGGGGGGGGTTGAGACCCCACACATCCCATGAACTTGTATATACTAACTCTGAGATCACCATATCACAGAGAAAAAGGATTATTCCAAGAACTGGCATATGAGACTTAAGCCAATCTTTTGGCCATTCAGTCTCAGCGTTTCAGGACTCACTGTAGAGGGTCCCGACATTTCAAATGGTTACTGGCAGTCCACTAGTCCAATCTTTATCGACTTTACAAAAACCTTCAAGCTTGCTGCCCACCTCCACCTCCATCACCTACTTCAAAATAGGCAGAAGGCCAGATTCTCTACCTCAATTTCAAAACTATCTCACAAACTGCCACTTCTATATCAACAATCATACCTCAATTTCCGAGTCAGTTAGCCTTCAAGAGTTACACAAGGTGCCATACTTGCTCTACTATTTTTGTACTTATAAACTTTACCATGACCTACCTTATCTCCCTCTCATTCTCTGTGCATATGATGTGATACTATTTTGCATAAGTTAAGTCAGTACATAACCTCCAGACAGACTTTCATATTTCCAAACCTCAGATTTCCAAAAGGAGTCTCCTTCTCAACTCCAACAAAACCAACAATATGACTTATAACATCAAAAAAAAATTAGAAAAACAAAACACTCTCGCATATCTATGACCACCTCCCCACACACAAAAAACATTACTTCTTTTAAATACCTTGGAGTTTGTCTTAACCCCTCCCTGTAAGTTCTTCCTCCCTCCACCTTGACTATACAAAGAAAAAAAGTTAGTTCTATTTTATGCTGATAAGGTCTCTCCCCATTCTTACTAAGACCTAGACAACAGCCAAATACAAAGCCAATCTACTCTCCCAGCTTGAATAAGGCTTCTTCCTCATAGCCATGGCATAAAAAAACTCCACACTCAAAACAACAGCCAATAAAATTCTTAGATTTATTATCTAGTCCTCTACAAAAAAAAGGAAAAATGGCTCTCTGGTCAATAAAGAACTGACTTTTTCCCTAGGATTCAAACTATTCAAACTCCTAGTTAAGCAGACCTTCTCTTCCCTAGCAGCTAACCTAATTAGATAATTTTCATACAGTCTCAGAAACCCCAACCAATCCGCCCCCCTCTCCCAAAAAAAAAAAACTTAACTCTATCGGACAGATCACTATCTCCCTATCTTGTATCCAAAACTCTGTGAAAGTGCTGTCCACAAAAAAAGCATTTCATCTTACCCAGAAAGTACAACGGTGTAAGATGCACTTACCCATAACAGTAGATGTTTGAATTCATCACTGCTGCAAGTAGCCCTTAGGCTATACAGGTTGTTTGCCTGCCCAGGAAACAACAACCAGCCAGTTTAACAAAGTTCCCCCAATGCCTTCACTATAACTGATGATTGATCATCTCAAGGAGGGAAATCTACAGTCAAAGTGATAATTTCTTCAGAACTTTCTAGCCAATATAAATAGAAGTGCCTAACCATCCTGAAAAAGCAATAACCAAGAAACAAAAGGTAGAAACACAGAAAATCCTACTTTACATCCCAATTAAAACGCGCACAAGAGGAGGGTGATGGACGACAGTGGTGATTTCCAAAGATTATCCAACTTGAATCACCCTGGAGAATGGTCCTAGTAAAGCTAGCTCTGGACCTAAAAAGGATTTAGTTTGTAATGCTTTGTAAATGTATGTATAGAAGATTACATAGTTACCTTTAGAATGCTTCTACAGTCCACCTTTTTCAAGTATGCCATCAAAGAAGACTAGGCTCTTTTAGAATGTGCCTCAATACTACTTGGAATGGATTTGCCACAGTGAGTATGACAAAAAGCAGTAACTAAAGACAGCCACCTGGTAACTGTTGAGACACATGGTATCCCTTCTTTGTCCCTTGATAGGAAAGATGTAGCTGATTAGTTTACCTTAAGGTCTTAGTTCTGTCAAGATAGTATTCAAGTTGTCTATGCACATTCAGAGTATGTACAATACTTTGTCACCTTTTTTAGGTCCTGGGTAGAAAACTGGGAGAAGGATGGCTTGTAAGTTCTGAAACTACTCTGGACATGAATGAGAGGTTTGTTCTCAAAGAAACACTACCCTTGTGGAAAATCAGATAGGGCTCATGCACCATGACAGCTTACAATTCAGATACTCTTCGTTCATGTCAAGAACCGTAAATCAGCTTGAATCGCAAGTTCAAAAGGTAACAATCAACATCTCCAGCACAAAGCTGAGATCCCAAGGAGGAGCAACTTGTTTATGAGGAGGTCTCAGTTGTAAAACTCCTGTCAGAAACTGTTTTATCACAAACAAAGAAGAGGAGGATCCATGGGCAGACATGAAAAAATGGCTACAAGATAAATCTTTATAGATTTACAGAGGTCAGAAGAAAGTAACTCTCACAAATATTTGAGCATCAGTGGTACAACATCCCTGATGGGCTCCTGCTTATTAGTTAGGCACCAACCAAAAAACTGCTACCACTTACCAACACAGGATTTTCCAGCAGGAGGCTAACTTGCTTCCTTTAGTATCTCCTGTATATCCTCATGAAATAAATGCCTAAAATGTAGTGGAATTTAATCATCTAGATAGTCAGTTGAAATTGAGTGGGTGTATTAATCCCTCTGCTTTGTGCGAGTAGATCCAGTCTGTGAGGAAGCTTGTGGTAATTGCCCTCAGCCAATTCCATAAGAAGGGGGAACTAATGTCACCTGGGCCAAAAGGGGTCACCACAATGATTTCTGGGAAATCCTTTTCACTCTTCAGAATTACTCTGGATATCAGTGGAAAGGGTGGAAACACAAAGGAACATTCCCTTCCAGGTAAATGAAAGTGCAGCTGTTTTTCAGGCTTGCTCTTAAGGAGTCCTGATACAGAATCGTTTTGGCTATTTTGAACGGAGGAGAACAGATTTATTTGAGGTGTTCCCCACAACTGAGTCAGCTCCTGGAAGATCCCCATGTTCAATTTCCATTTGTGAGGGTATGTCCTGGTTGTGTTCAGCTTGTCTGCCACTAACTTTTGCTCTGATGGAATTTTAAGATGCTTTAAGTTATAAGGAATGCTGAATAACTAGCTCCCAAGACATGCTAGCCAGCCTGCATAGGGAGTACAACCTTGCACGTCCCTGCCTATTTATGTATCACATAACCGTGGCACTTTCTGTAATCACTTGAAGAGGTCCTGGAAACCACAGGTGATAGACAGCTTCAAGGCAAGGATCACAGCCAGCATCTCCTTGATAATGATGTGCTTTGGTCTGTCTCAGACTCCACAGACCTTGCACCTTTATCCCTATGAAAACTGTTCCCAAGCAAAATCCGAAGGGTCTGTGGTGAAACACTGGTCCACGGTCTGAGGAGAGAAAGGGAGGCCTGGGTAGAGCTGAATTTGTTGTCGTCACCAATTCAGTTTCCTTTTTAGAATGCCCAAAACTGGAATTAGATACTCAAAAGAATGGAAATGCTGGGTCCATGCATTTTTTTGGGAAACAACTGCATCTTTCTTATCTGTAACCTGGCTAAAGGGAATCATGAGAATCACAGAAGCCATGAACCCTAGGATTCTGAGAAATTCTCTTGCAGAAGTCTGAGACTAATTGGAGGATTTCAGGAAAATTCCAGATAAAAATCCACCTTCTCTTGTGTTAAAAACACCTTTTGAAGAGAAGTATCTACAAGGCAGCCAAGAAGCACAATCCTGACAGATGGCATCAAAGGAGGATTTTGCAATATAGCTGGAAGCCTAGATTTGACAAGAGAGACATAACCCATGCTAATTGACTCTTGACATCTGGGTAAAGACTCTGCAAAGATAAGGAAGTCATCTAAATCAAGAAAAAATTGTATGCCACTTAGTCTGCAATAAGCTGCGACTGAAAACAAGAATTTTGGGAACACTCACAGAGCTGTAGATAATCCAAAGAGTAATAAAGAGAACTGAAAACTAATGTGTAGTAATAAGCATCTTTTAAGTCTAGTGCTACCAAGTAACTCATGGAAGTAATGAGCAGTAGCAAGATCTGTAAGGTCAACATTCTGAATTTTGTTACTTTCACATACAAAATTTAGAAATGAAAGCTCTAGTACTGGTCTCCAAGAGGCCTCTTTCTTTGGTACTGGAATAGAAGCCCTTGCCCTTTGACTTGTGAGCACTGGTTCTGACTCCTTAAGTATGTAAAGACTGAAAAACGGAGGAAAAACAAAGGTCTGGTTCAGAGGATGGGGAAGAACTCCCCCCTGAAAGGAAGTTTTTGTATCCAATGCCATCTGTAACCCTCCTTCACCATGTTCAGCACCCACGAATCAGAGACAAACATTTGTCAAAGCAGGTATTAAGGACAAGTCTGTGGGAGAGACATTGGCCGGATGTGAGGGAAGGGGGGAAAGAATGCTGGCATAGCCATTCTGTACTGCTGGTCTGTCCCTTTTGCTGAAATGATTCCTCTTTCTTGTCATTTCCCTCTGTCCATCTCTTTTTAGCATCTTGTTTGCAAGAAGGCCTATATGATTTGTATTTGGGGATACGAAAAATCTTAGAAGCTCCCTGAATAAATTTCCATCTTTTGTCATATTGTTTGAGAACCTAGGTTGCATAAGTGACAAACAATACCTCCTTATCTGAAGCAGAATCTAAGTTTTCAGACATTACCTAATCAGCAAATTTTGGTTGCATACCAAAGCACATCTCATCAACCCTGTATCAATGGCAGTGACCCCAGCCACAGTATCTGCATAATTATGCAAACGCTTCAAAACATATTTGGATACCTGGGATAGGGTAGAAAAATCTGATTCAGTAAAAGCTTTCTTTTGTAGGAAAGTTAGTAACCAAAAAAACATATGCTAAGACCCTGGAAGAAAACACAACAGGACAGGACAACTTAGTCAAGCCTTGTAGTTGTTGATTTAACAGTGTAGTCCACAGAAATCCACAGGATAAAAATGTACGCAGATAACATTTCATTCCTTATTACTGACATTATTGATTTATTTTCCTGTATCCCTCACGAAGAAGGTAAAATAATGTTGGAAGAAATAATTTTTGAAAATGGTAGTTTAAGCCGAGATGAATGTATGGTCACAGTACAACTAATGGACCTGGTTTTAAAGTACAACTTCTTATACTTTAAAGGTGAATTTTTTCACCAAATTAAAGGTGTAGCCATGGGCGCAGCATGTGCACCGACGTATGCCAATTTAATTTTAGCAAAATGGGTCCTAAACTCGGGATACAACCAAAAATGGTTGTTGTATAAAAGGTTCTTGGATGATTTGTATTTTTTGGAACACATCAAATGAGGAAATTCAAGAATTTATAAACTACTTAAACAATAGTATGGATTTCATTAGGTTCACCCACAATGTAGATGATGCCAGGTTAAGATACTTGGACATCAAGATTTATAAAGAAAACAAGAAGTTTCATTCAAAAGTTTATAGGAAAATACGTATTCAAATTCATATTTGCACTATGACAGTGCCCACCCCATTCATCAGAAAAAAAGTCTTGTGAGAGGGCAGTATATTAGGTCATCGAGAATGACATAAAAAATGGAAGACTCTGTGGTGGAAATGAATACTTTGAACAATATGTTCAAGCAAAGGTGCTACCCACATCCCTTGATGGAAGACATAGAAAAGGAAGTTTTAGAGGGTAGAGCTGATAGATTTCAACCAATTTTAGGAAAAAGTGAAGTGGTTAATGAACAGACAAAGAAGTTAGAGGACAATTTCAGTAGTGCTTTAGTGATTGAATTTAATGGAAGCTCCAACCTTTTAAGAAACACAATGGTTAAGGAATGGAAAATATTTTCCACTATTACAGATATAGACCATATTAAAAATAAAAATGTTAAAATAGTTTACAAAAATGGGTGCAACCTTAAGAATTTGTTAGAAAGAAATGAAGCAGGGAACCGTAGAAACAGGAACCAAAGAAGAAAATGAACATTTAAATGTGGACACTGTGCTCAGTGTCCATATATTATAAATAGGGAAACAGTGTTCCTTGAAAGTAGACAACTGGTTCTCCAGGGGAAAGAATACAGTAACTGAGGACAAAGGAATAGTATAGTTGGCAAACTGTGGAATCTGTCAAGCCTTCTATGTTGGTAAGACGGAACGAAAGTTGAAAAGAAGAATTTATGAACACATGTACGAGATACAAAACAAAAAAGAAACTAATGCACTCTATAAACATAAGTTACAATGTCAACATGCATATTATGAATTTTTTTTGTACTGGAAAAAGTGAAATATGATATTAGGGGTGGTTTATGGGAGGAAAGAATCGAGTACTGTGAGCTTTGGTGGCAAGTTACACTGGAAGCCAACAAGCATCCGGGACTCAATGAAAGTATTTCCATTGCCCCCCTCCTCAAACTAAGAGCTGCGAAATTATAGATCTCAAACAGGAATCTAATGTTCTTCCTTTACTTAATTAAGTTATTAACTAATTTCCATGTCAGGATTGTTATCTCAGCCTGTATTTCAACATAAGATGATGAACTACACTGATGTCAAGAAACTGAAAGAATTTTTAAAGTGTTTTTAGAATGTTTTTAAAGTATTTGTATTTTGCATTTTGCACGTTATTCATTTATTTATTTAACATGAAGAATTTTAAACATATTTGTATTAACATGGATAGCTGCTTATTACTGTATTGCTCTGAATTTTGTAAGCATGATTACAACAGTTACTTCATATAATTTCTGGGTTCAGAGAAATTCCTAGGAAACATACATTTTTTTATAACAGAAAATGGTAGTTCAACTTTGTTCCACAAGATGGCATTGTATTAAAGTTGTTTTAGAAAAGGTTTTAGAGATTTTAAAGTTTAAATTAAAGTAATAAAAGTGACTGTATCAAAGAGTTTGCAAACTCTTAGACAACTGGTATGATATTTGATTGTTATCACTAGTACAATTAGGTCAACAGTACTTTTTGTGCAAGAAATAAGGCATTTAGAATGTGCCTTTAAAAGTTTTCATGACATAATTTTCAATTATGCCTCATTTACTATGCAGCATGAGATTGGTGGTTTTAAATGTTAATTGATGTATATATATGCACTGATGTAGTTACCTGCCCACATCTGAGGAAGTTTTTGAAACGAAAACGTACCTGCATTTGGAGAGTTAGTGTGATTTCAGTGGTTTTCCTGTGAAGTGAATGCTTGGATTAAATTATTTTTACAGCTGAAAAGCTTTGTTCCTTGGCATTTTTATCCTGTGGATTTCTGTGGACTACACTGTTAAATCAACAACTACAAGGCTTGACTAAGTTGTCCTGTCTGTAAGCTTCATTGCGTTTTCTTCCAGGGTCTTGGCATACGGTTTTTTAGTTACTTTTTTGACCTGTTGGCAGTTTTTGGAAAGGTAGTAACCAATTCCTTCACACTGCCCATTTGATAAAGCATGTAATTCAACATGTATGCCTGGTAACTGAGAATTGTGAAGGCTCAAGTGGAAGAAGAAAATATTCTCTTAATTATGCAGTCCAACAGCCTGTCACCACGAAAAGGGTATATATTGCGGACCAACTGCCACCACTGTGAGCTGCAGAGAAAATTGATGCTGGATCTTATCTAAGGGGAGAGAAAAGAAATTTGTTAGTCTGAGGTACCTTATACAATGTATCTGCTTTTTTAGGGACTGGCTTGCTGGGTAACAGGATGATTACAAGTAGCATTCAACACACCCTGTAGGGCTGTCAGTATTATGAGGGATGGGAGAGGAATGAGTTATGTTCTTCTGCAACATTCTGTAACATCTCCATGTGGAACTTCCATTTGTTCCCACAAAAATATCTCATTCATCCTGGTCATGGACTGATTAAAATAAAATTTCTCCACAGGTGGATAAGAATTATTTTCCTCACAGTGTAGAGAGCTGGGCTTGGGAGTCATAAGGGAAGAAGCTCCATCTATTTCAAAGTCAGAAACACTAGACCCTGCTTCCTCAAGAATTACTTTACAGGAGATGCCAACCTGTAATGGCTTCTGCATACCAGGATCCATGGCCTGTCATGACTGCCTTAGGGTAAGAAATTCATCTTTCATAATTGTAATTACTTCTTCAGACAATGTTTAATCTTCAATTTTTTCCCTAACAGACGTTCCTGTGGAAGAAGACAAACTTGAAAGAGTCTAATGATCTATTTATTCCTGTTACATTGAGAAGGATAACATGGAGTGTCTCTCAGACCTACAGAAGAAGGTTCTCCCATGCTCATATCAGATACTGGAACAGGCAAAGAGGATGAGGATGACCACAGTTTGTAATGGCTGAAAGGACAACAAAAGAAGCTGGATATGTCAGTGAGTGGTCTGAGGAACGACCAATGGCTAATGCAGGTTCACTCACAGTCAGCTGAGGCATAGACTGATTTTGCGACAATGGCAAGGATTCCTTGGTAAGTGACTTTCTTTCTAGGTACAGCACGAGGAGAACCATCAGGACTGAAATATCCATGTTGTAGCACAGGAAGAGGAGCCAAAAGCAGCAAGTGTTGCTGGAGTGAGTCAATCTGAAGGTAAGTTAACATTATGTTCACAAGCAACATGTTTATACTCAACACTTTTCCAACCTTCCCAAGAAAAATGCACAAGCAGTACATACATTTCCTGTCAGTACTCCATTCCAACAATTAGACTGACAGGAAGACAATATGGCAGATAGACTGAACCTAAGCACCACTCTAACAGATACATTCCTGCCCATCACTACAGTAATACTTTTCCCCAAAAAAATCAAAGTTTACACAAACGGTAAATAAATTCTCACAAAAATACCTCCAATTAGTTCAGAACACACTAATAACTCAAAATAGCAGTCCCCGGCAGGAAACTTCTGATATTGTAAAAAAAAAAAAAAAAAGCAGGGTTTCTTAAAAATAAAATGCCATTTTTATTCAGAAAATAAAATATCTATTAATTTTCTTAAAAGGCAATAATTTCTGTATGGATGGATGGGTCCATGTCAGAAACAAAGCTCTTAGTCGATTTCTTCTCCTGTGAAGCCCAAGAGATTCTTCTTCTTAAGATGGCAAGAAAGTACTTAAGAAATCTTTACTGACTGCCCCCTCCTTGGAACCAGCCAATCAGCACTCACAGTAAAGGTGTGTGTGTGTGTGTGTGTGTGTGTGGCAAACAGAGTTTGTGTAGTTGGCCGGTTGTGGTTTCCTGAGAAGGGAAACAACCCATATAGCTTACGGCGTACTTATAACAATGGGGATGATGCATTTTAGGATTCAGCTAAGGCCCGCCTCCTCCCATCACTCAAATGTCATTACCTGTCATTGAACCATATCACCTAACATGGGCTACATCATTTTTTTCTCTTACTAGAAAGCACTTTACTGTCCCCTCATATGGCAGGTTCAAATGCAACAGCAACCACTTCTTACCCACAATCTTTTGCTTAATACAACTTCTGCAAATTACTCAATGCCTTTCCACTCTACTCAACAATCTTACCATTCCCACTTAGGTAACACAAAGCTGTAACTATCATAAAAATGCCTCATTTTCTACACAAGCCTTGCCTTGATTGTTGCAAAAGAGTAAAATCCCATGAGTGGCCCTGGTCAGCCTCTGTAAGAAGCTGAGATCCCTTATAAGATCCACCAAAGCTAGCTACAAAAACAAAATTGCCACTGATTCTAGGGACAACCACAAAGCATTCTATAGCTATGTCTAGAATCTCAATGGCAACACCCAGATCTGCTCTGAGTTACAGCACAATGGCACGAAAATTGCAGTACCAACTGATATTGCCAACATCCTGGCAGATAGGTTCAGTGTTAACTTTACCCCCCCTTTCACCCCCTAAAGGGCCTACAAAGGAAGAATGCAGAGTCTCTGTAATCACAACTACACAGGTAAAAGCTGCACTCTCTAAAGCCAAAAACACAAAATCCATGGGACCGGACAACATCCCAGGCTGCGTTTTACATGAAAGTACAGTTGTGTACACTTAGCATAAATGTAGATGCTCGAATGTATTCACTGTTGCAGTCATTACATTTGGGTAATCTGCTTGCAGGTTGCCCACAGTCGGCCTGATTAACAAAGTCTTGGGTCCTGCATCGGTTGTTGTCCCTTACTCCATGACGTCAGGTCCTCAGGGATATAAAAACATGCAGCCGATGCCATTACATCAGTTTTTCTTGCCCCAGATGTCTGGTGCCCCCCTAATGGGAAGCAATTAAACATAAAAACACAAAGGTATACCTTTAACAAAAAAGCAAATACACCAAAAAGGCTTTTAAGCATAGTAAAGGAAAGTAGAGGTATAGCCAAAAGAAGTTAGGGGGCAGGAAGGCGGGTAACCAGGACTGCAACAGTGAATAGGTTCATAGGTAGGTACTAGGCTATCGGCCCAAGGGCCTACGTAAGCCTAGCCAGCAAGGTTCCATAGCTTACACCACCCAAGAAAGTTATTTTCCTGTGCCACTGTCCAGCAGACACACAGAAGTGATCCCGGGGGTGTATTTCCTATTTCCCATCCACTCATCAAGATTTTTCTTGAAGAGTGCTAATGAAGAACTTTGCTTGACATAGATGGGTAGCTTGTTCCAGAGTATAGGAAGTCTCTGGGACAGGAATCTATCCCTCCAGCGTGTCCTGTTAATCGTTGTGACAAGGTTTAGGTCCCTAGAGCGTGTAGCTCGGAGGGATTGGGATTTCTTTACATGTAGCATGTCCAACAGCTCTGGGTTTGATATAGCTTTATATGTTAGGCAGAGATCACCTCGGAGTAGGCGATATGCTACGGAGTAAAGCTGGAGTTTTTTGAGGAGGTCAGTGTAGGGCATTTGTTTGAGGCCAGTAATCCTCTTTGTGAGGTACTTCTGTGGCCTTTCCAGCTGCTGCAGAGGTCTTGTGAAGTACATTCCAAAAGGGGTGTTGTACTCTATAGTTGGGTCTAATGAGTGACGAGTAGAGGGGAACAATGACCTCTTTTTTCCTGGATGAGAACCCTTTTATGATGAGGTGTGCCACGTAGAAGGACTTACTCACTACTGTGGCGATGTGACTATCAAAGGAGAGACTACTGTCCACCTGGGTTCCCAAGGTCTCATCACACATTCGTTGCTAAGTAGATTGCTGCCTATGTGGTAGTTTATGGGTGCAGAGTTTTTACCAAATACACTCGAACATCTACATTTATGGTAAGTGTACCAACTGTACTATGTTCTTCGTGTTTCACTGCTGCAGTCATTACATTTGGGTAGATTCCCAAAGCTATGGTTGAGAGGAGGAGTTTAGATAGCATTAGGGCTAACTATAAGACCCTGCAAGACTGCAGTGGCAAAGCCAGCTCTGGATTTAGAGAAAATTGGCAAATGATGATGCTTGGTGAAAGTATGTACAGAACTCCAGGTAGCAGCTTCTAGGATGTCCCTGGTAGGAACGCCTCTGAGAAAGGCTGTAGAAGTAGATGCAGCCCTGGTGGAGTGAGGTCTGATCCCCTGGGGGATAGGTTTTCCATGGTGCTAATAGCAGAAATGAATGTAATGGCTTATCCATTTAGAAATGGTTTGTTTTGAAATAGCCTTCCCCTCTGCCCCTGCAGCAAATGCTACCAGCAGTTCAGATTTTTTTTTTTTAGGTTTAGTCCTGTCCAAGTAGAATCTAAGTTGTCTGTGCATATCCAAGGAATGCAGTATCCATTCCCCTTTGTTCTGTGGATTAGGAAAGAAGGTTGGCAAATGAATGGACTTGATTAAGAGCCACACTGGATACCACCTTGGGCATGAAGGGTGGATTGGTTCTGAGTGACACCCTGTCTGCATGAAAGATGATGAAAGGCTCCACTGCCACAAGGGCCTGTAATTCAAATACTCTTCTAGCTGAAGTGATTGCTAAAAGGAAAGCTGTTTTCCAAGAAAGAAATAAGTCTGCAGTAGCAGCTGGCTCGAAAGAGGTAGAGTGAGTTTCTCCAATACAAAGTTAAGGTACCAGGCTAGGGTTGGAGCTCTCCTGGGTGGTCTCAAATTTTTGGCCCCTCTGAGGAACTGCTTGAGCAGTGGATGAGAGAAGTGGGGAGGTTACGTGTTATAATGAGCTGAAATGGCTGATGCGTGGATTTTAATGGAGGAAAAAGACAGGCCCTTGTGAAGCATCTCAGTTAAGTATTGTAAAATCTGAGGTAAATTGGGCGCTGCTGTACTCATCCCTTGAGATTGGTTCCAGGCACAGAATCTTTTCCATTTTTCAGCATAAAATTTTCTAGTACTAGGCCTCCTTGCCTCTAAGATGATGTCCATCACAGGTTTGCTAAGGGATGGTAAGGGAGAGATTAAGTAATTAGCCAGGTTGCAAGGTTCAGTGTTAGAAGCTGAGGGTGCAGAATCTGGTTATCCTGCTGAGACAGCAGGGAAGGAGTCTGAGGCAGGTGCCATGGAGATAACCGTGACACACTGAGCAGGAGTGGATACCAGTGTTGGCGCGGCCAGTCTGGAGCAATCAAAACCATCCTTGGTTTGTCCTGTTTGACTTTTAGTAGTACTTTGGAGAGCAAAGGTAGCGGGGGGGGAGGCATAGACCGATAGGTTTTTTCAGCTGAAGGACAGAGCATCCACTTTCCAGGCTTGTTTGTGGGGAGTCCTTGTGCAAAATTTGTCCAAATGGTAGTTCTGGGGGGAGGCAAACATGTCTATGTCTGGGCTCCCCCATTCGCTTGTCAACATGCTGAAAATCCTTGGTTCCACTTTCCACTCGTGTGGGTCCATGAGGTTTCTGCTTAGTCCGTCTGCCAGTGTATTTAATTTTCCTGGCAAGAATTGAACTTGTAGGTGCACTTGGTAGCTCAAGGTTGTGTTCCACAATGCCATGGCTAGTCTGCAGAGGGGTTAAGAATGTGTACCCCCCCCTGCTTGTTTATGTACCACATAACCGTGGTGTTGTCCGTCTTTACCATTAGTTGTCCTGGAAGAATGTAGTCCTTGAAGGCTGTCAGAGCATTCTGTACAGCTAACATTTCTTTTTGATTGATATGCAGGTGCATTTGACTTGGGTTCCATTTGCCCTGAATGCACTTCCCTGCCAGGTGAGCTCCCCATGCATAGTCTGATGCATCTGTTGATAGGGTTTGGGTAGCAGGGGGTGGTGTGAAAGGTAGTCCCTTGTTTTGGTGGCAGGCCTCTGCCCACCAAAGGAACTCTAGGCGTAGGCAAGGTATGATAGGAATCATTGTTTCTAGGCTCTGAGAATGTTGACTCCATAGGCTTTTTAGATACCACTGTGTTTGCTTGTGTCTTTCGGCTTTTCCCGGTTAGGGGTCACCACAGCGATACTCCGGTCCACTAATGATTGGTAGTTGATTGGTAGACCTACAAGTAAACAGCACAACTGCTCTAACTTTGTCACCTGAATTCACTAGTGTGGCCTTAAGTGATATCTACTGCAGTCACACACAGGCATGGTTACTTATGGTTTATCTAGAGATATGATTCTTAAAGTACAGTTGTGTACACTTACCATAAATGTAGATGTTCGAGTGTGTTCACTGTTGCAGTCATCACACTT
The DNA here is from genome assembly GCF_019279795.1 of Protopterus annectens. Lineage (NCBI taxonomy): Eukaryota > Metazoa > Chordata > Ceratodontiformes > Protopteridae > Protopterus > Protopterus annectens. Next base: position 1,692,756,071 of record NC_056728.1, read on the forward strand.
GGGTTATCCTGCCAGGGGTAGCCCTCAGTCGGCCCGAATACCAGAGGCTTACTATTTCTGCGTCAGCTGCTGTCGCTTCAAGACTGATGTCAAGTTATAAGAGGTATAAAAACAGGCAGCCAACGCCATTACATCAGTTTTTCTTGCCCTAAATGTCAGGAGCCCCCAAATAGGGAGCTAAGTTATGATGGAAAAACACCACCAGTAAAAAGTAAATACCAATAGCCCTGTAAGGAGTGAGGAAGAGAGAGAAAGAAAGAGAGAGAGAGAGAGAGAATGGGGCTGGAGGGTGGGAAACCAGGACTGCAACAGTGAATACACTCGAACATCTACATTTATGGTAAGTGCACACAACTGTACTATGTTCTCTGTGTTTCAATGATGCAGTCATCACACTTGGGTCGATTCCCAAAGCTGAAGAATGGGTGGAGGCAGTCAAGAAGAGCTGGGGCTGGCTAGTATACCCTGCAGGACTGCTGTTGCAAAGCCCGCCCTGGATTTGGAAAAGATAGGCAAGTGGTAATGCTTGGTGAAGGTATGAACAGAACTCCAAGTAGCAGCTTCCAGAATGTCCCTGGGTAGGGACTCCTCTGAGAAAGGCTGTAGAGGTTGAAGTTGCTCTAGTTGAATGCGTTCTGACCCCCTGAGGGGGTGGTTTCCCATGGTGTTTGCAACAGAAATGGATGCAGTGTGCTATCCATTTATTTATTTACTTGCAATTTGATTACCGAGGAAGTCCACTGGGCCGAATTTACCCATTTTCAGTGGAGGCCCGGGGAGAAAAGCTCCAAGATGCATTATACAATTTAGATACAAATGATAGTTAATATTAAAGATCTTATGTAGAATAGTTGCTCATAAATGCATTCAATATCATGCATAGTTAAATTCATTAAGCTTGAAGGTATGGATCACAGTTTCATTTGAGGAAAACAGATAGGGGTTAGGTGTGGAAACAATTTACATACAAACCTTTTAAGAAAATGTAAATACACTTTACATATACACATCAACAGTAGAATGCTATTTACAAGGTTGGGCTGTGTGAGGGTAGCTGTAGGAGGTGATAGCTTAGAGAGAAGCTATAGAAATTGTTGAGAGCTTAGATAGGCTCATAGGAAGATAACTATGAGAGTTGTAGAGCTTGGGAACCAGAGCGAGAACCCCCTTGGGTTAGGTTGGGTGAAGACAGGTACATTTGGAGATGGTTTGTTCTGATATGGCCTTGCCCTCTGCCCCTGGTGCAAAGCTGACTAGTAACTGGTCATATTTCCTAAAGGGCTTAGTCCTATCAAGGTAGAATCTGAGCTGTCTGTGCACATCTAAAGAGTGCAGGATTCTTTCCCCCCTTATTTTCAGGATTAGGGAAAAAGGTGGGCAAATGGATAGATTGGTTGACAGCCACATTGGAAACCACTTTAGGCATGAAAGTTGGGTTAGTTCTGAGGGAGACCCTGTCAGCAAAAAATAATGAAGGGTTCCCAATAATGAAGGGTTCCACAGCCATAAGTGCTTGTAGCTCAGACACTCTTCTAGATGAAGTGATGGCCAGAAACAAGGCTGTTTTCCAAGAGAGGAATTTTAACTCTGCTGACGCTGCAGGCTCAAAGGGGGGTAATATGTGAGCTTTTCCAACACAAAGTTAAGGTCCCAGCCAAGGGTGGGGGCTCTTCTTGGTGGCCTTAAGTTGTTAGCCCCTCTCAGGAACTGCTTGATGAGAGGGTGAGAGAAGAGAGGTGGCTCAGTGCTGTAATGAACAGAGATGGCAGAGGCATGGATCTTAATGGAAGAGAAAAACAGGCCTCTGTGGAGTAGGTCTGCTAGGTAGTCCAGTATAAGAGGTGAGGAGGGCTGTGCTGTATCCGCTCCTTTAGTGTGAATCCAGGAACAAAACCTTTTCCACTTGTCAACATAGGATTTCCTTGTACTGGGTCGTCTGGGTTCACATATGACATCCAGTACCTGCTTGCTTAGGCTGGCTACTAGAGGAAAATTCAAGGAATAAGCCAGGCTGCACGGTTCAGGGTCTGAAATTGCGGATGCAAGAACTGTCCCTCCTGCTGAGTCAGGAGAGTTGGGATCTGGGGTAGGTGCCATGAGGGCACTGGTGACGGACTGTGCAGTAGTGGGTACCAGTGCTGATGTGGCCAGTCTGGGGCAATCAGGATTGCCCTTGGTCTTTCCTCCCTTATCTTGAATAATACTCTTGTACAAAAAGGCAGATGGGGAAATGCATAGATTGAGAAGTTTGTCCGCTGGAAGGATAGGGCATCCACTTTCTAGGCCTCGCTGTGAAGTTCCCTGGTGCAGAATTTGCTGAGCTGGTGGTTGTAGGGGGAGGCAAATAGGTCCACCTTCGGGGTACCCCATTTCAGGGTCACAAGGCTGAAGGTGTTGTGGTTTAATTGCCACTCGTGTGGGTCTAGATTTCTGCTTAAGTTGTCTGCAAGAGATTTGGTTGCTTGGCAGGAATTGAACTTGGAGGTGAATATGCATGGCTGAGACGATGCTCTACAGGGTCATGGCTAGCCTGCAGAGTGGCTAAGAGTGGCTTCCCCCCTGCTTGTTGGTGTACCACATCACTGTGGTGTTGTCTGTTTTGATTAGTAGGGGCCCCGGTGACAGTAGGGATCTGAAAGCTATCACAACAGCTAGCAACTCTTTTTTGTTGATGAGCAGATGAATTTGGTTTGGGCTCCAGTGGCCCTGAATGCACCTGTCATCCAGATATACACCCCAGGCATAGTCTGATGCATCTGTGGTTAGGGTCTGGGCGGCATGGGGTTGTGTAAAGGGAAGCCCCTTGTAGCTGCATGCTGCTGCCCACCAAAGGAACTCTTTCCTTAGACAAGGTATTATAGGTATGGTTTCCAGGTCCTAAGAATGTTGGCACCAAAGACATTTTAAGTACCACTGAAGTTTCCTCATATGCAGTCTGGCATATAGAATTAGTAGAATGCAGGAGACCATGAACCCTGGAGCCTGCAGAATTTTCCTTGCAGATAGCTGGGTTCTGGTGGCCATTTGAGCGAAGTAGCCTGTCAGATAGGCTTGTTTTTGGGTTGCTGTGTCCAAGCTTGCTCCCAGGAATACAATTTTTTTGACTGGGGACTAGTTTGGATTTCTTTTCATTGATACTGTACCCCAGGGAGGTTATAAGGTCCTTTACAAATGTCAGATGCTGCAGCAGCTTTTCCTGACTGTCTGCCAGCAATCAGGCAATCGTCCAAGTAGGGGTACATTTGAATATTTCTCTGTCTGCAGTTGGCAATGGCTGGAGCCAGGCATTTTGTGAAAACTCTGAGAGCAGTGGATAAGCCAAAGGGAAGTGCAGAGAACTGATAATGCATAGATCCTGCCCTGAAACGTAGATATTTCCTGCAAGAGTCCCTGACTGGGATGTGCAGACAGGCCTCCTTTAGGTCTAGGGTGGCTAACCAGGCTTCTCTGGAAAGCATAGGGAGAAGCTGCTGCAGGGTGAGCATTTTGAATTTTGGTACCACCAGGAAGGTGTTTAGAATGGATAGATCTAAGATTGGGCACCAGGTGCCCTCTTTTCTGGGTAACAGGAAAAGTCTGGAATATAAACCTTGGCCTATCTGTTCTGCAGGAACAGGCTGAATTGCCCTTATGGAGAGCAGGGACTGAACTTGGTTTTGTGCCTCCGCCCACTGGTTTGGAGGAAGGTCTGGGAACCCTTTTGGGGGTGGCAGTGTGTGGAAATAAAATCTGTACCCCTGGGATACCATGTTGAGGACCCATCGATCGTTGGTGATGGAGGTCCAGTTTTTTGCATGGTGGGCAAGTTTTCCTCCTAGGGGCACGAGCAATTGGGCAGAGGTGAGGAGTGGAGTTGAGAAGTCATTGTGAATACTTTCCGTAAGGGGATGGCTTAGCACTCCCTGCTTTAGAAGTGGAGGTACTCCATCGCTTAGATCTCTGCACACCCTGAGACTGTAATCTGGGGGGTCTGTTTCCCATGGATCAAGTTTGAGATGTCCTTGAGGGTGCTGGAAAGGCCCAATGTTTGAGGGGAAATGCCTACTAAAAGAGGCTGCACTTGCAAAAAATCTGTCTGCATAGACTTGGCCTTTTCTTCCATCTTTTTTAAAACCTCTTCTGCTCTGGCGCCAAACAGATTGTCCTTGTTCAGAGGAGCATCCAATAATTTTGATTTGACATGATCTGGCAAGGTCTGCTCCTTAAGTCAGGTATGCCTTCTAAGTACAGAACCTGTGACTGCTGCCCTGCAAGATGCTTCTAGGGCGTCAAATCCACATTGCAGGGTATGCTTGCTGACTTGGCTTGCAGAATGCATAAGCTCCTGTAATTCTTTATTTTCTGCACAGTCAGGAAAGGTTGATCATTTTTGCTTAGTAAGTTCCATAGTATGTTGCTGGTATTTCAGCATGTGGAACTGGCAATTCAATGTTCTAATGGCGAGAGTTGCAGATTTTACCCCATCTGTCTAAAGATCGGGAATCCCTGTCCGAGGGGGGGGGATTCTTAGCTGTAGTTGCTTTTATTCCTTTAGGTCCTTGGGAGAGGACCTCTGGGTCAGCATTAGGATTTTTGAAGAGAAATTTGTGAGAGTCAGGGACTCTGTAGTACCTGTCAGGTTTCCTTGGAGCAGGGGTAAAGTATCAGGAGTTAGACTGGATTCCATAAAGACATCATCCAGTACAGGAGGGATAGCAAAGGGTCTGTGCTGTGGTAAATCTAAAAATTCCTGGAGTCTCTTTTTGGACTGAGAATAATCCTGGCATTCCCAATGGAAATGCACTCTCAAAGTATGTAGGGTTTCACCAAAAGAAACGTCCTCTGGAGAGGAGGCAGAAGGAATGGATTCCTCTGCATCAGAATCCTCACAGGCAGATAAGGACATGTCTTCATATTCAGAAACCTCAAAGTCGTTGGACTCTTGGTCAGATAAAGCTGCTGGGGACAAGTCTCTTTCTTTTAGCAGGGGAAGGCTGGCTTCCCCTAATCAGCATGATCAGGTCTTCTGCCATTTTAAGCATCTGAGATTGTGGCAAGGAAGCAGGTGTTTGGGTCGTCTGTTTTTTAGGGGTAGCTCGTACTCTTGGCTTTAGAAACTCGGTAGTTTTAGAAAGAACTGAAGACGCGAAAGAAGTCATCAGTTTGTATCGAATATCAGTAGGGCGAAGAACTTCCTCAGAAGCTGGTACCTGCACAGCGGCTCCGGACCCATCCAAGGTAGAGACATCCGCAGTTTCCATCATCAAAGAAGAGTCTCGTGGCATACCGGACTCCGAACATTTCTCGGTAGCGACCTGCGAATCCATCAAAGTGGGCATCAGGAGCTGCGAAAGCGCCTCACTGAGTACTGGCGACTAGCTTAATGGAAGCGTTGTCAGCAGTTTTGGACCTGTACGGTCTGTCTTTATCCTTATGTTTTTTCGGAAGATTGGTAGTCAGATGGCTTACCGAAGTCATTTCAGAATACAGAGATCGAGAACGAAAGTATTTAGCTACAATAAGGGCACAAAGTATAGTTGTGTACACTTACCATAAATGTAGATGTTCGAGTATATTCATTGTTGCAGTCATTACATTTGGGTTATCTGCTTGCAGGTAGCCCTCAGCCGGCCTGATTATCAAAGTCTTGGGTCCTGCGTCTGTTGCGGTCTCTTCTTCCATGATGTCAGGTAGTCAGGGGTATAAAGCATGCAGCCGATGCCATTACTTCAGTTTTTCTTGTCCCAGATGTCAGTTGCCCCCATAATGAGAAGCAATTATATACAAGGTTACACCTCCAACAAAAAGCAAATACACCAGAAAGCTTAAATACAGTAAACAAGAAGAGAGGTAAAGCCAATAGAAGTCAGTGGGGGCTGGATGGAGGGTAACCAGGACTGCAACAGTGAATACACTCGAACATCTACATTTATGGTAAGTGTACACAACTGTACTATGTTCTTCGTATTTCACTGTTGCAGTCATTACATTTGGGTAGATTCCCAAAGCTAAGGAAGGGAGGAGGCAATTAGAGAACATTAGGACCAGCTATTACGCGCTGCAAGACTGCAGTGGCAAAACCAGCTCTGGATTTAGAAAAAATAGGCAAGTGGTAATGCTTGGTGTAGGTATGAACAGAACTCCAGGTAGCAGCTTCTAGGATGTCCTTGGTAGGAACACCTCTGAGAAAGGCTGTTGAAGTAGGTGCAGCCCTGGTGGAATGTGATCTTACCCCCTGTGGGGTAAGGTTTCCATGGTGCTTATAGCAGAAATGAATGCAATGGCCTATCCATTTAGAAATGGTTTGCTTTGAAATGGCCTTCCCCTCTGCCCCTGCAGCAAAGGCAACTAGCAGCTGTTCAGTTTTCTTGAGAGGCTTAGTCCTGTCCAAATAAAATCTAAGCTGCCTGTGCACGTCCAAAGAGTGCAGTATTCGTTCTCCTTTGTTCTGTGGATTAGCAAAGAAAGCTGGCAAATGAATAGACTGATTAAGGGCCACACTGGATACCACTTTGGGCATAAAGGAAGGGTTGGTCCTGAGGGACACCCTGCCTGCATGGAAGATGATGAAGGTATCCACTGCCATGAGGACCTGTAATTCAGACACTCTTCTTGCTGAAGTGATGGCTAGAACGAAGGCAGTTTTCCAAGAAAGTAATTTCAACTCCAGTTACTAGCAATCATGAGTGGACGGATGATCCGCTGTGGCGACCCCTAACCGGGAAAAAGCCGAAAGAAGAGGAGGAGGAGTTGCAGCTGGCTCAAAAGGAGGTAGAGTGAGCTTTTCCAATACAAAGTTAAGGTCCCAGGCTGGAGTAGGGGCTCTCCTAGGTGGTCTTAAATTTTTGGCCCCTCTGAGGAATTGCTTCAGTAGGGGGTGAGAGAAGAGGGATGGCTCAGTATTATAATGTGCTGAAATGACAGATGCATGAATTTTAATAGAAGAGAAGGCCCTTGTGAAGCATCTCTGTTAAGTATTGAAGAATATGCGGTAAGCTGGGCACCGTTGTGCCCATTCCCTGAGTTTGGCTCCAGGAACAGAATCTTTTCCACTTTTCAGCATAGGATTTTCTAGTACTAGGCCTCCTAGCCTCTAGAATGACATCCAGCACTTGCTTACTGAGGGATGGTAATGGAGAGCTCAGATAATTAGCCAGGCTGCCAGGTTCAGGGTTTGAAGCTGGGGGTGCAGAATCTGGCACTCCTGCTGGGACAGCAGGGAAGGGGTCTGACGCACGTGCCATGGTTCCAGCAGTGACACACTGTGCAAGAGGGGGTACCAGTGTTGGTGTGGCCAGTCTGGTGCAATGATTATCATCCTTGGTTTGTCCTGTTTGATCTTTAGTAGAACTTTGGAGAGGCAGAGGGGGAAAGGCATAAACTGAGAGGTTTTCCCAGGTGAAGGACAGGGAATCCACTTTCCAAGCTTGTCTGTGGGGAGTCCTTGTGCAGAATTTGTCCAATTGGTAGTTCTGAGGGGAGGCAAACAGGTCTATCTCTGTGCTCCCCCATTTGTCTCTCAACATGTTGAATATTTTGGTTCCAGTTTCCACTCGTGTGGGTCCATGAAATTTCTGCTTAGGTCATCTGCCAGTGAATTTAGCTTGCCTGGCAGGAATTGAGCTTGTAGGTGCACTTGGTAGCTCAAGGCTGTGTTCCACAGAGCCATGGCTAGTCTGCAGAGAGGGTATGAGTGGGTTCCCTCCTGCTTGTTTATGTACCACAACAGTGGTGTTCTCTGTCTTTACCAATAATTTTCCTGGAAGAAGGTGGTCCTTGAAGGCTGTCAGAGAATTCTGTACAGCTAACATTTCTTTTTGACTGATATGCAGGTGCATTTGACTTGGGTTCCATTTGCTCTGAATGCACTGCCCTTCCAAGTGAGCCCCTATGCATAGTCTGATGCGTCTGTTAGGGTTTGGGCGGCAGGGGGAAGAGTGAATGACAGTTCCTTGTTGTGGTGGCAGGCCTCTGCCCACCAAAGGGACTCTTTCTTTATACAAGGGATGATAGGAATCATTGATTCCAGGTCCTGAGAATGTTGACACCATAGTGTTTTTAGATACCACTGTAGTTTCCTCATATGCAGTCTTGCATATGGAATTAGTAGGATGCAAGGTCCATGAACCCCAGAGCTTGCAGTATTTTCCTTGCAGTTAACTGGGTCTTTGTGGCCAGTAATTTGAAGTAGGCTGTCAAATAAACTTGTTTCTCTGGCGTGAGGTGGCCATCTGGGAAGTTGTGTTCAAGCTTGCTCCCAGGAATACAATTTGTTGGCAGGGTACTAGATGAGATTGCTTTTCGTTTATGGTGTACCCCACAGTGAGGTTAGCAGTTTCTTTACAAATGCCAGATGATTTAATAGCATGTCCTGGCTTTCTGCCTGAATTAGACAATCGTCCAGGTATGGGTATATTTGAATATTTCTTTGCCTGCAGAATGCAATGACTGGAGCTAGGCATTTTGTGAATACCCTGGGCGCAGTAGATAAGCCAAAGGGCAGTGCAGAGAACTGACAGTGCATTTAACCTGCTCTGAGGCGTACGTATTTTCTGCATGGGATATTTATTGGTATGTGCAGGTAAGCTTCCTTTAACTCCAGTATTGCCAACCAGGCATTTTTGTCTAGCATGGGAAGCAGCTGATAAAGAGTTAGGATTCTGAATTTTGGAATTACCAAAAAAAGGTGTTTACGATACACAGGTCCAGGATAGGACGCTAGGTGTTGTTTTTTCTGGGTACCAGGAAAAGTCTGCAGTAAAAACCTTGTCCCCATTCTTCTGCTGGGACAGGTTGAATAGCCCTGATAGTTAGAAGAGAGAGAACCTGCTGTTGAGCCTCTGCCCACTGATTTGGGGGTAGGTTTGGCCAACGTTTTGGGGTTGGGTAAGGTGTGGAAGTGGAATCTGTATACTTGGGAAACAGTATTTAAAACCCATTTGTCTTGGGTAATGAGTTCCCAGTTTTTTGCATGCAGGGCGATCTTTCCCCCTAAAGGAGCGGTCAGTTGAGCAGGCTTGGAAGGTTTACGGTTAAGTCATTGTGACAGTTTACCATAGGGGGTATCTTACTACTTCCAGCTTTGGAAGTGGGAGCCCCCACTGCTTAGGCTTGTGAGTACCTTGAGACTGTAGCCTAGGTGGTCTGCTGTTCCTGGATTTGGACTGAGAAGGCCTGGAAGAGACAGGAAAGGACCAATTCTTAGAAGGCTAATGCCTACTAAATCTAGGAAGCTGTACTTGCAGGAAATCTTTAACAGTTTGCATCGATTTAGCTTTTTCCTCCATCTTTTTAAGTACTACTTCTGCTCTGTTGCCAAACAGGCGGCCTTGGTTTAAGGAAGCATCCAGCAAGTTAGCTTTAACATGATCTGGCAAAGAGCATGCCTTCTAAGTACAGACCCAGTGACAGCAGCCCTGCAAGATTCCTCTAGTGAATCAAAACCACATTGCAAAGTATGTTTACCAACTTGTTCGGCAGAATGCATTAAATCCTGTAATTTTTTATTTTCAGCACAGTCAGGAATCAACATCAATTTCTGTTTAAGTAATCCAATAATATGCTGCTGGTACTTTAACACTTGGAACTGGCAGTTTACGGTCCTAATGGCCAAAGTAGCAGAAGTGTATACCTTCTTACCCCATCTGTCCAGGGCCCTGGATTCTCTATCAGATGGGATAGGGTTTTTGGCAGTAGTAGCCTTTGGGTCCTTGTGAAATGGTCTCTGGGTCCGCAGTAGGATTTTTAAAAAGGAACTTGCGAGAGTCAGGTACTCTAATACCGGTCAGGTTTCCTGGGAGCCGGAGGGAAGGTGTCTGGGGCCAGCCTAGATTCCAAGAAGACATAATCTACAATGTCCAATACAGGAGGGATAGCTAAAGGCCTGTGTTGAGGCAGGAGTAAGAATTCCCTGGGCCTCTTTTTGTAGTCAGAGTAATCCTGCCTTTCCCCAGCGGAAATGCTCCCTAAGAGTGTGCAAAGTTTCACCAAAAGTGAAATCTTCTGGAGGGGAAGCAGAGGGAATGGAGTCCTCTGCATCAGAATCCTCATAGGTAGACAAGGGCAAATCCTGGTCATCAGAAAATACAGAAATTTCAGAATACTGATCAGAAGAATCAGAAGGAAAATCAGTTCTAGGTCTCAGAGAGAGAAGGGTGGCTTCCCCTAATTAGAGTAATAAGGTCTTCAGACAGTCTTATCATTTGTTTTTTAGGCATATGGGCCTGACCATGTGGTTTGGACGTCGGTTTTCTAGGCATGGATAGAGTCTTAGGCCTTGAAGAAGAAGATGGCGTTGGTTTGATATGCAAGTCAGTAGGCCTGAATATACCCTCAGAAGCCGGTGCCTGCACAGCGGCTCTGGACTCATCCAAGGTAGAGATATCAGCAGGTTCCATAGTCTAAGAAGCATCTCACAGCATACCGGACTCTGAATGGGTCTCAGTAGAGGTCTCCGAATCTGAAGTAGCGGGTATCCGGGGCTGCGAAAGCACCTCAGAGTACCGGCAAACTGGCGACTAGCTTAACAGAAGTGTCGTCGGTAGCTTTGGACCTATGCAGTCTGTCTCTGTCTTTATCTTTACGTTTTTTCGGAATGTCTGTAGTTGGATGGCTTACCAAAGCCATTTCTGGATAATTAAACCAAGTACCGAAATAGTTAGATGCGAAAATGAACAGATGACGAATAGTACGAGGATTGAATAAGGCACGAAACCGACAGTGAGGGACGTAGTGTTCTGGGCCTAAGCAAGGAATGCAGTACGAATGAAAATCTTTATGAGGTATTTGCTTTCCACAAGTAATACAATTGTTAACTTTTACTGACATCAGTTTAGCGCAAGAAAAAGGATCCCCGATGGGGTACTTAGCTTTTTTTAAGACCGGTTCTGAAACTCGAAAACGAAAATTTCAGGAGTTGGCCGACCAGCACTTGCGAACTGCTTCTTCTTCAGGCACCGCACTGCAAGAAAGACTGATGTAATGGCGTCGGCTGCATGCTTTATACCCCTGACTACCTGATGTCATGGAAGAAGAGACAGCAACCAACCCAGGACCCAAGACTTTGATAATCAGGCCGGCTGAGGGCTACCTGCAAGCAGATAACCCAAATGTAATGACTGCAACAGTGAAACACGAAGAACATCGAATAGTTCGGGTGTTGAACAAAGCACAAAACTGACAGCGAGGTACGTTGTGGTCTGGGCCTAAACAGGTGACGCAGTAAGAATGGAAATCTCGGTGTGGTATTTGTTTTCCACAGGTGAGAGACAATTATTAACTTTTTCTGACATCGTTTAGAGCAAGAAAAAAGGATCCCAATGGGGTACTTCCCTTTAGAAGACTTCAGGATGATTCAATTTCAGAAACGAAAACTCAGGTAGCGGCCGACCGGCACTCGTGCAAACTGCTTCTGCTTTGGGCTCCTCGGCAAGAAAGACTGATGTAATGGTGTCGGCTGCCTGTTTTTATACCTCTGACGACAGTCTTGAAGCGACAGCAACCGACGCAGAAATACTAAGCCTTTGGTATTCGGGCCAACTGAGGGCTACCCCTGGCAGGATAAATCCAAGTGTGATGACTGCAACAGTGAAACACGAAGAACATCATTGCATTCTGTTACTGCAGACTGGCTGTCGGTCTCTTCTACTGTGTGGTTCAAATAAGATATCTTGCATACCCCCTTCAGTTCCATTACCCTGAAATTCAATTCTATGGCTGCTATAATTTAGGAACAAATAAAAATAAGTAATAAATCAAACATTTTTTGTACCTTATACTTTCAAGGAGTTAAGTTAAACACTATTCTCATTCCCAGCTTCATAGCGTCATGTCTAAAGATTAATTTTTGTTTCGGTATGACAAGCTGAAGTTGAACCACTAGTGTTGCATATGCAAGACCCAACAGGGAAATGACAAGGACTGTGGAAGGGGTACAATTTTTAACTAACAGATGTGTTACATAGGCAGGGTAATACTGCAAAGGCAATACTTAATTTAAAACAGACATTTATTCAACAAAAGGCACTATTCAGAAATGCAGAGCTCACTCAACTGTACTACTTTGACAGTACATACGTACTTCCAGGCTTGACCTATCCCTTTACATAACATACATATTTTTGAAGGTTTATGTTCCTATTTTCAGGCTTGATTTACACTCTCACATAATTTTCTAAATCCTTCCCCTGTCCATCATACAATTAAGAAACAGTTTAGTACAACATACTGATATCAATAATAACTAAAAAGAAAATGACCCGTAATGTTACATCTCCCTTTTTGCAGAACCAAATGTGAGGTAGACTTTTGCAATATTCTTCATTAAAGTCTACAAACTGCAAATTGTGTTATTTGATAATATGCCTATTTTCCTGAAACATGTTTGTCACACACTTTTTTAAACTTGTGTTTGTATGCTGCTTTTTACAATCCTACTTGACATATTAAGAGTTTAGTGCTAGCTGGTATTCAAATTGTATACTAATTAGGCTTCCAGGGTGGATGTACCTACTTTAAGAGGATGTGCATTTTTTTCAAGGTCTGCAGGTTGACAGCTTTGGCTGCATAAGTACTTGCATCAAAAACTAAAGCCAAACATTTAAAGGATTTCTGGACCCTTTTCTAAAATGGGTACTAAATTCTGGTCTCATAACTCTGCAATGAACCACTATTAAGAAGCTGCATTTTAAGCAGGTCTTTAGATAAACCAAAGGGTATGAACTGCTGCAGCGTTGTCGCCTCACAGTACGACATTGTCCTGTTAGATTCTCATCTAGAGTGTCTTCTGTGTGGAAATGTGTGAATGGGTGTACCTTCGTTGAAGGTTGTGCGTCAGGGCTGGCAACTCGGCATGTAAAAATCTACTGCCAATCATTAGCGGACCGGAGTTCTGCTGTGGCGACCCCTAACAGGGAAAAGCCGAAAGACACAACAACAACATGAACTGCTACACCAATCAGACAGCTGATCTCCTTCAATAAGCAATCAGATTACTGCAATTCAAGTCAATGAGGAAATCAGACTTCAAGGACTACAGGGAGAAGTCTCAACTTCAGTATCTATATTAGAGAGCTTCACTGCGGGCTAAGCCTCTGCCCAGTATCAACTGCATCTTACTTTGGAACTTTGGCTTCCAGAATTAAAATTACCACATCCTCTCTCCACAATTTAAAATGGTTAGTTTCAGGACACTACAAAAGGTTTCTAATGTAGCATTATCTGAACCGTTACAGTGCCCTACTTCCCAAAATTCTGAGACTGTGCATCATCATTTAAAGCGATGCACCACTGCTGAATTTCAAACCACAACAATGAAGTTAAGATTTTGGCCAAACCTTTCTGCCACAACCAGACCTAGCATTTCATTCTTAACAGAAATGTTAACAGCAGATAAGTGCTAAGGTATACATTCAAATAATCAATGTGAGGCAACCATCCAGCCACTAAAAACTGGTTAGCCAGTGGAAAATTCTCATCATCAACATCCAAGTAACATAACTCCAATAATAAATGTACCAGTAAGTGAATGGTTTTAAAAATCTGTTATACTGAATCACCAAAACTAAAAGCTATTTCTTCCTTCACCACCTAATGTTGAATGTCCTAGTCTGTGCTAAAGAAAAAAAGACAAATTGTTTATGCCTACGTCCTTATGTGTTTCTATACTGATGAAAACCTTTAGTAAACAATTTTTTTCATGGATTTAAAAGATTACAAAATTCATTTGCAAACTAAAACCTCTGTAATTAATGTAGAAATAAATAATCATGCAACAACAAAACAAAACTACAGTTGTGTAAAATTTTACCATAACAGTAGATGTCCTCCTCTTCACTGTTGCAGCATTCTTCACAGTAGGGATCTCATGCCAAGGACAGCCCAATGTCCTGCCAGTATACCAAACTCTTTAGATCTTCCATGCACCCTAAGTTACAAGTATGCTCCCTGTACAGGACACAGGGCATAAAGATGATATATGGATACAGTTACCCAGAACTGAATTTCCCTAGAAGAGAGTAGTATCCATAGGACAAAAAAGGTCAAGCACATCCAGAAAGAGAGAATGCAGATGGAAAAGGGAGACCCTTGGCCAGGAGGGGAATCAAAACAAAATTCAAAATCCAAAGAAAAAAGGGGGTTGGAGGGGAGGGAGTGAATACTGCAAAAATGAAGAGAGGACAGCTACTATTATAGTAAAATTTTACACAACTGTGTCCTTCTATATCAATGTTGCAGTATTATTCTCAGTAGGGAAGAGTGCAAAAGCTCAAGAAAAGGACTGGGAGGTGGAAGGCTAGGAAGAGTCCTAAACAAACCCATACAGAATGGCTCACTCGAAACCTGCTCTAGCCCTAGCCACCATATCCAATTTATAACTGCTTAGTAAAGGTATGCACTGAAGACCAAGTAGCAGCATTGAGGAGGGAATTGATGTCCAACTCCAGTACCAGAAGAGGCAATAGTCTTATTGGAGTGAGCTCTAATGGAAGTAGACAGCCATTTGCCATGAAAAGAATGGCAAGAAATGGCTTAGAAACAGCCAAACCCAATATCCTGGGATTAAAAGAAACAAAAAGCTGTTCAGATTTTCTGTCAGTGCAAATCCAAGGTAAGCAAAACCCTTTCATTACCAGACAGAAGTCAAAAAGGAAGGGAGTTGAGCTGTCTGATTCAAAGACAACTCACTGACCACCTTGGGCATAAAAGATGAATTAGTACGAAGGGACACCCTGTCCCTGTGAAAAAATGAGGGAAAAAAAAAAAAGAGGGATGGCCATAAGGACCTGAAGTTCAGAAATGCCCTGAGCAGAAGTAAGAACAAGTAACAAGACATTCTTCCAGGTTCAATGTTGCAGAGAAGCTGAACCTGCAGGCTCAAAAGAACCTTGGGTCAAGTTTTCTATAACAAAATTAAGGTCCCAATGAGGAAGAGGAGGCTTCTTTGGGGGCCTAAAATGCAAGACATCTTTAAGAAACTGTGACCTCAAAGTGAGAAGTCAAAAGAGGATTCAAGGGCAGGCAGGTAGAAATAACTGACAAAAGGGCCATTACAGAACAGGCCAAGCCAGACTGGTGCAAGTTGCACAAGTAGGAGGGAACTAAAAGGACCTCCACTGAAAAAGGATCCTGGTTACTAGCATGGCACCAGACAAAATCTTTTCCATTCGGACATACAAGACATTCTGGTTGCAGCTTTTCTTACCTTCTGTAAAACAATGAGCACATCCTCAGAAAAGAGGTGCCTAAAAGTTCGGTTGGAGAGTGCCAAGTGAGAATAGATGACCCCTTGTCTTGTACAGTACAAGGAGGTCCAACCTGTGAGGTAACGTGTGATGATTAACCCTGGTTATATGCATTAAGTGGGGAACCAGTGCTGTCTTGGCCAAAAGGGATTCACTAACAAGATTTTTGCGGAGTCCAGCTAAATCTTCTGTAGAACTCTTGAAAGTAGAGAAAGGGAGGGAAGATGTAGAGAAATACTCCCTTCCAAGGGAAATAAAGGGCATCCATCTTCAACACCAGATGGCATGGCACTCTGGAACAGAAAAGAGGGAGTTCCCTGTTGGGAGGACCTGAGGAATACCACACTGACGGACCATGTCCAGAAACATGTCTCTGTGAATCATCCATTTGTGATATTATGCTTTGGACTTGCTGAAGGCCTTTGCTACTATATTGTGCTCTGAGGGAATATACACCACCTAAAGAGTTAACTGATAATTGAGAGCCTGGTCCCAGGCCTGAACAGCCAACCAGCAGAGAAGGTAAGACTGTGTCACCCTGGCTGTTGACATACCCCACATGCCTGTGGTGTTATCCATGTAAACCTTCAGAGGGGCCTGAAAACAGCATGGGGTGAAAACCTTGAAGGGCCAGAATCAGAGCTCTCCTCTCTTTGATGTTGATATGGTCTGACTTCTGAAGCAGGGCCAAAGTCCTTGAACTTTCAGATGACCACAGGAAGCCCCCCCAACACCATGTCGGAAGCATGTGAATAGCTCTTCAGAAGGAATTGGAGGCTAAAAGGGCAGGCCTGGGTTATGGGAAAGTTGCTGAATCCACCACTCAAATTCTGGCTTTAGACACAGAAGGAGAGACACAGAAATCTAGAGGGTGTCAATGCTGAAGCCAAACAATTTAAGGTACCACTGAAGCCTCTGCATGTGCAGTCTGGCAAGTGGGAGCATTGAAATAAAACAGGTTATGAATCCCAGGGCTCAAAGAAACTTTCTAACTGGAAAAGCAAGCAAAGGAAGATGAGACTGAAAAAGTTTAAAGACAGAACTTTTGGAGGTGGAAGAGAAACCAACACCGGCACTAACTGAATCCTGCAACCCAGATGCACACAGTCCTGAGAGGGAGTCAGGACAGACTTTTGAAAGGTGACAGTGAACCCCAGACTTTGGCAGAGAGATATGATGAACTCCAGATTTTGTAACAGACAACTGGAAGAAGTTGTCTGAAGCAACAGGTCATCTAGATTAGGAAAATCTGAATGCCTTGGAGCCTGCAAAAGGCAATCACAGGAGTTACGCATTTTTTGAATACACATGGGGCAGTATAGAGGCCAAAGGACAAAACAGACAACTGAAAATGATAGGAAGAAACAGAGAAACATAAAAACTTCCTGAAAAGACAATGAATAGGAATATGAAGTTAAGCATCCTTCATCTCCAAGGATGCCAGAAAAGCCTGGGGTAGAACAAGTGGAAACAGGGTTTGAAGAGCAAGCATTTGAAAACAAGGAACTGTGAGGATGGTATTGAGCAAGAAGAGATCCAGAATAGGTCTTCAAGTGCCCTCCTTTTGAGGGACCAAGAACATCCTGGAATAAAATTTCCTTCCTACTTGTGAAGGAGGAACAGGTTGCGGAATCCCTAAAAAAGGAGGGAGACATTTCCACACCATGAAGTAACCCTGGCAGATGAGAACTAGAAACCAAGAATCTGAGGTGATGGTATGCCAGTTTGGAAGATAGAAAGACAGCTGAAGGGACAAGGGGACCTGAACGAGGGGGGGGGGGGGGGGCAAGAAGTCAAAGAGAAGCAGGCTTGTCAGACAAAGGAGGCGAGAAGCCTTAGGAGGAGGAGCTTGCCTACCACCATTCCTGCCTTTAGCGGCCTGATGAGGCTGCCTGCAAACAAACAAAGGCAGACCTAACAGAACAGTTCCATTGGAACTTAGGGATAGGGGATACAAAAATACGTTTAAGACCCTGCAAAGCTTTACCTTTTTCCTGAACAGACAAATGTATAGGCAACAGCAGTCCCAAAGAGATTTTTATTATCTAAAGGAGCATCCAGCAACTTGGCCTTAATCTCATCAGGTAAAGACTGTAGGCAAACCAAGAATAATGCCTCAGGACAGACCCAAAGGCAGCAGCTGATAGAGTGATGAACCACTTGAGAGGTAGAACCTAAAACAGACAGAGCAGAATATTTTACTTTGGAATCAGGAAGGCTGTAAATAATCTGACAAGCCTGGGCAATCAAGGCCAGTGCATATCTGGTCATGTGGTTGCTTTGGAATCAGTAAGATCAGAAATAACCAGACAAGCATGGACAGTTAAGGCCAGATCATATTTGGTCATGTCAGTCTGATAATTTATGGACCTAAAGACTAAAGTAGAAGCAGTGTAAACCTTCTTACCAATTCTCTCCACTGCCCTACTATCCTTATCTGAAGGCAGACGCCTGGAAGAGGGCAAATGTTTAGAAAGCTTGTCAAAAAAAACTGACACCACAGCAAAGTCAGCAGAGGGACACAAAATAAAAATAGTCAATCCTCAGGAATGTTATAGAACCGGTAAAGTTTTTTGGAGCAGGAGTCTGCGAATATGGAGACTTACAGGCAGCTATAAAGGTAGTATAACAAAGAAAGCAGCCAACACAGGAAGTACTGCTGAAGGTTTAGGAGTGTCCACCTGAAGCAACTCATAACATTTTTTTCAGATATCAGACACTTGAGAAGAATCCCACTTAAAGTATTCCATCATTCTAGGTATAGTATCCCCAAAAATAGTTCCTCAAATGAGACTCAGGACACAGACTATTCTTCATCAGTACCACAAGTCAAAGGTGAAGGTATCTGGGAACAGTAGGATAGGGACTCATCATCAGACTCTGAATCCTCTTCTGAGGAGTCAGGTTCCCTAGCCAGTTTAGAAGGAGTAGAAGTCCCAAGGGGAGTAGGCACAGAAACCTCTTGGGGAGGCTTCAAGGCCATTAGGGCATTAAACAGGCCCTAAGTAAACTCCTGCTATTCCCTCTGATGATCCTTGGGGTGTACAGAAGTATGCTTAGTCCTCTGCTTTTTCTTACTAGGGACCTCAACCTTAAAAATAGTGGAGGTCCCAACCCTTGACAAGCTAAAAATAAGAGTACCCAGAGCCTCTTCCCTGACCAAAATCTGCAGAATCTCTCTAGGTCCCCTCTGAGATGATCAACTGCAGTTCCCCCAAGATGTCCAGAGCAGAAGCCTGCAAAACCTCAGAGGATGTACAAAAGGAAAGATTCATGCCAGCCTTCGATGGGGTCAAGGCAGAGAAATCCGATGTATACACCAGATGGCCTACAGAGCTTTCAGCCGCTTCTAGAGAGATATCCTGTGGAGAATGGACAGCCAAAGAAGCCGGCCAAGATTCCTTGGCCTTCTTCTTGCTTAACAAGACTTTAGAGTTAGAAGATTCCACCATGCTATCTTGGGTTAACAGTTTAAGCATCCGGCTCTCAAGACAGATGGCCAGGGAATACAACTGACTTCTAAGAGTCTTAGGCACAAATGCTTTGCAAATGGCGCAGGATGTATAGTCGTGGGAAGCACCCACACAAAACAGAGACTGTTCGTGATAATCCTCATGGGGAATCTGCCTCCTGCACTAATATTTTCCCTACTTGGAAAAAAATGAAAAAAGGCTTCAGTGGGTTACGTGTCTAATGGCCAGGCATTCAGCACAGCAAGAGTTTCAGAGCAAGAAGCGATGATGGTGTTCTGACTGGTGGCAAAAAAGTTCCTGGTAACTGAGTCTGTGCATCACCATTATGCCACACGTCCTGTACAGGGAGCATACGTATGATGTAAGGTGCATGCAAGATCCAAATGCTTTGGTATACTAGCCGGACATTGGGCTATGCCTGGCAGGAGATCCATACTGTGAACACTAACAGTGATATAGATGGACATCTAGATAGCCTTAATTACACCAGAACACTTACCTCTGGAATCCATAAAGCACAGCTGACATGAACCCACTTTGTACCACTGCGTGTTGGCTTCATAGCTCCTCCTTTCTTTGGGCACAATAAACACTTAGGCTGAACACCAAGAGCACAAGTGCGACATAGCCAGCTACCTTCAGGCACCTTAAGGATACCATAACAAGCCTACAATTGAGAGAAAATGTACAAATTCACTCCTTATTAGACCATACATAGATTAAAAGGATGAAGAAATGTATTAAACATGACTGAAAGGCTGAAAAAATCTTTAAACAAGGGTGCAACAGAAAAGTTAAGCAAGACTGACGGGGAGCATAATTTTTTTGTTGTGTGATGTGACCTTTACATATGACAGCAACATAAACTTGATTTACAATGTCTTCTCAAAGTTAGGAAGAGCAGTAAATCAGTTTCCCTACTGAGTTACTTTTTTCCACCAGGTGGCATGAACCACAGAGGCCCCTGTACAGCTGCAACCTAGTAATAAATGTATTGGAAAACTGCATGTAAAATGACAATCTCACAAAAACGTACTACAAAGAAAAGTAAAAAAACTGAACAGAAAACCATCCGATAACATAAATAAAAGGCTTTGTTACCACAAACGGTTGATTATGTTACAGTTTACAGGTACATTCAGGCTAATCCATAGGGCAACTACAGCCCATCAGATATGTTAAATGTATTTTAGTGTACTGAGAAATGTGACAAGTTTCTATGGAAGTATGGAAGGAGCTCCACAGTATTTATCAACAAACAAGCAAAAGACTTACTACCTCTCACTGGAGAGCAATGCAGCATAAACAAGACCTTGACATCTGAGTGGTATACTATAAAAATCTAGGAAAATAATGTATCTACCTGTCTGAAAAGCTGAAGAAATGTATTCAACATGACTGAAAGGCTGAAAAAAATCTTTAAACAAGAGTGCAACAGGAAAGTGAAGCAAGACTGACTGGGAGCATAATTATTTTACTGAGTGTAATGTGATAGCATCCTCCTCATCTTGGAGGCTGTACTGTTGGATGGAAGTGGGTTTAACACAGACAGATGACTGGTGCCAAAGCAATGGCCTAAAGCTCAATGCTGGCGATTACCAGTTCCAGCATGTTTGTTGATCCTCTGGTTGAAGTGTACACTATCTGTTCCAGGGTGTTTGTCTTAAGGTACACTAATAATTGTGCCTTTGAGTTTGAATCAGTGCATGTTCCCCAGTCTATAGAGGGGTACTTAAAGTCGCTCATGAATAGGGTGTTTAGTTGGATGGTGAGCAGATGCAGTAGGTTTAGATTACAGCTGTGAGACTCTAGAGGTATAAATGATGACGGACCTTATCTACGGTGACTTGCACGTAGATGACTTCCATGGTATCATCTTCCTTAACCAACCTGGAGGTATGCTTGTTGCCAACAGATCGAGACACCTCCACCTTTGACCCCAGTCTGTGCGATTGTTGGACTGAATGTGTGGAATGCACTGTAGCCTTGCACTGCTGGAGTACTTTATATGGCTTTAAGCTAAGTCTTGGTCACAGCAGAGATGTCTACACTCTCCACAGTGAGAACGGCTTGAAGGTTTTGAAGTTTTTTGTTTAGGCTCCAAGCATCGAGCAGTAACACCTTTAGGTTGCTTGTAGACTTTCACAATGTTGGTAGTTTTGTCTTTTTGGCATTGCCTAAAAAATGGCTCTAAGGGGATGGATAAAGTTTTAGCCGATAGGGGGGACAGGTGCAGCCCACTCTTGGTAAAGCAATGTGATCTTTTAACTATGTCCTCCCATGCTGACACGCACTGGATTCCCCTTGACTTGACACCAAAAACCAAGCCAATTATTAAAATCAATCATTTTATGTTCATACTGTAGCATTCTACTTGGTGAAGGTAGAATGCTGCTCATTGTAAGGATCATACCTATATATGACACATTCCAAGAGATCCATTATCTCTCTTTTCATATAGTCTAGTGAGGAATGCCTCAGGTCACTTATACCAACATGAGCTATGACAGAATCATAATGGTACTTGGGGTTCAGTAACTTGAATGCGTGCATGATATTGCGGATCCTGGCTCCAGATAGGCAACTAACTATTATCTTCTCCTTGTCTAACCTGGTAAATGGGGCATCTGTGTCTCAGACAAGAGAGTCCCCAATGACTATTGAGTGAGATAAAATGAAAGTGGAATTTAAAGGTACAGATAAAAGAAAAAGAGAGCTGTTTAAGAAGTAACAAAAATTATTTAGAGGGGCTGAGAAAGGTTAAAGTATTGCAGAATAAGGGGAATCTCACAGAACATGAAGAGATTCAACTGCATAGTGCTAAACAGAAAATAAGTTTAGAAAGACTTCTCTTAAGCAACTGTTTTTTGATAACTCCAGAGCACAAAAACTTTCAGCACAATTATTTAGGCAACAGAAAGTAGAAAGGGTTGTTGCCAAACTTAAGGAGCTTATAACAAAAAAAAAAAAAAAAAAACTAGAGAGCCTGTAAAGGTAGTAGAGATATTTCAGACATTTTATGAACATTTGTGTAATGCAGAAAAGTGTGGAAATCAAAAAAGAGCACAAATGGAAATACGGAAGACTGAAGTATGCCAAAGTTAGATGTAGATGAGGCTCAATAATTAACAGTTAGGATAGGATAAAAATGGTGATGTATAATCAATCTGCAAGAAACTATCCAGGAACACATTGTATTCCTGTAGAGGTAAGCAGGGAAGAAAGTGATAAAGATTTCAGAAGGAGGGGAAGTGACAACATCCTGGAAGAAAGCTGTGGTGGCTTTAACACCTAAAGACAGTAAGGACTCATAAGACCAAGACCAAGCTTCATATAGAACCATTTCGATTTTAAATCAAGATTATAAACTGTTCATGTTTATAATAACTAAAAGAATGGCAACGGCATTGCCAAAATTGACACATATGGATCAATGTGGTTTTGTGGAGGGTAGGCAAACATTTGACAACACTGGACGCAAAGAGGTATCATGATAATTGTGTGGTAGAGAAGAACTGGACAAGGAAGAATTAACATGCCCAACAGATCCAACAGGTGGTAATGGCTGAGGGTCCTTCAGATTTTTTTCACAATGAACCCCCATTCAAGGTACTATGTCTGTAACATCATTTTTTTTAATTTTAACATTTATAATTTCACTGATCTGCATATTAGCCAGAACATCACGGTTTGTTTCTAAAGGGCTTTACCTTTATCCCTTCTGGACGTGTGAACCTAGAGTACACACTGATTCATTTAAAGATTTTACAAGAAAGCTTAATTTACGTGTTTGCTGGGTATGAGACTTCTCTTGAACAGTCGGGAGGCAATATTAAATGCAAAAGCCTCTATAACCCCCCCCCCCACTGCATCCAGTAATCAATGTTTTGGAAAGGATGCGTGAACGTGAGACAAGAGAATTATTTAAAAACAAAAGGAAACTAATGCCATATAATTCACTGTCTAACAGTCTACCAGTTAGTCTCTCTGAATGAAATTAACACTGCATATAAGTCTATTAACATCTGGCTTGATGAATTATTATTCAATGACATCTCTACGGACTTGTTCAGTTTTTTGAGGGTTCCTTTCCAGATTATTCCAAAAATATTTGGCCTCCCCAAGATTCACTCTAACCTATCTAATCCACCACTAAGCCCTATAATGGCAGCGGGTGGTTTGATCTCTGAACCTTTTGCTAAGTTCATTGACTGGAAGTTGAAACGGTTATTCCAAAATTTTCCTCATATTCTCTGTGACTCTTGGGACTCTATGGACAAACTGAAAAACATTTCATGTGTAGGCAGTTGCTTTTTGGTTACACTGGATGTTAAAAAAACTATTTACTGTGATCCCACAGGAACAAGGTATGGTTTTGTTCAGTGAGGTTTTACCGAGGTTTAGATTAACATCTAATGACAGGAGGGTCATTACAGACTTTATGGAATTAATTTTACAAAATCATTTCATTTACTTTGATGGAGATTTTAAGCAGCTTATAGGCGTTGCAATGGGGTCCGCATGTGCCCCCACCTTTGCCAATGCAGTGTTACTGAAGTGAGGAAATTGATACTATATTTAAGTTGGGTTCTTTTAATAACTGTAAATGTTATTTCCCCTATTTAGATGACATTTTTGTAGTTTGGTCTGGGACCTTGAACCAGTTACATCAGTTTTTTGATGAATTTACTTTATCCACTATATTTCTGAAATTTTCATCTCATGTTTATAACTGCATGTTGCATTTTTTGGATGGGGACATTAGGAAGGGTGCTGATGGCAATTTTGGTACTTCTATTTATAGGAAACTAACTTTTCTGCAACACTTTTTTACGTTGCTACCATCCCATCCATCCATCAAAGAAGGGTGTAATAAAAAGTCAATTCATTAGAATACTGAGACTGACATCTGATGACAATGAGTGCTTATTTCAGTTTAACAAATTAAAATATATGTTTTTGAACATGGGTACCTGGAACTTTTGGTTGATAATCTTTATTCACTGATACTTGCTGCTAGATCCGACAGAGATGCTCTGATGATCACTAAAAGACTTTATTCCTTTGATTTCACCGGTCTTAATGATGGTAATGACATTTCTGTTAAGTCATTTTTCAAAGTGTTCATATAATTAAAAACATTGTAATGCAATTATTCACTTGATTCTGTGGACATCAAGAATATTTTACTTAAAAAAATTGGTCTAGTCTACAAAATGATGGACTAAAAAGTTGTTTTGATAAACCCACGGTGTGCATTTTTAAAAACAGGACGAACATTAAGAAACTAATGAAAAGACCTATTAAAAGTTGTAACAATGGTGTATTCAGAACTTTGATATGTGATCACTGTAATCAATGCCCCTATGTAGAATTGGACTACGATGGCGAATTATGGAATAGATAAATAAATGGTTAGTTAAGGGAAGACATTACTGTTTTACTGATAAAGTGGTGTACCTGACTAAATATTGCTCTTGTCTAGCGTTTTATATTGGAAAGACCAACAATGGTCTTAACAAGCGGATATATCAGCAACTTTACAGTATTAAAAAGGATAATAAAAGCGCTTTGGCTAGACATGCTATTACATGTAATAATTTTAGCATGTTTAAATTTTCTATTTTGGAAACAGTACGGTCAGGTTGTTATGGTAGAGACTGGAAGAACCAGCTGCTGCACAGGGAGATTATATGGCAGCTAGGATTAGACTCTTCTAGCTCAACCAGTTTAAATTAAGCCATCTCCATTACTCATTAAATAAAATACAAGGCATCAAAACTGTAATTTTTTATAGTTTTATGCAATATTTTCAGGGTGATTTTTTGACAGCAGTATGTGTTTTTATGGTATGCATAGCATGGAACTGAGATTAGGCAATCTGTTACATTTGTGTGCTTGTATCTTTAATTTTATTGGCAGGTTCTTGCCACATTTTAACAGACTGGCATTTTAGAAGGGGGTATGAACTTGAAAATGCTTTTAAATTGCTTTAGTTTGTGTCTTAAAAATGTTATGGTTCTGAAGAGTTTTTGACAAAAGCACAACTTGTTTTACAACAAAATTTGTTTGAGTTCAGTGCTATCTGATCTTTGGTTCTTTGTGAGATTTGACATTAACAGAACAAAGATAATCCAGAAGGGAGCAGAATGTAAGAAAATACCACTGTTGTTGGTGGGTCTTGATGCAGAGAAAGCAGTCAGCAGAACAAGCTGGGGTTTTGCGAGTAGGGCAATGGAAGTATTTGCATTCCCTGATACAATAATAAGGTTAATGAGAAGAACATACGATGGATCAGAGGTAAGAATTAAAGTGGGAGAGTTCCTTGATGTTAAGTTGTATCTGAACAGAGGAACCAGGCAAGGGTGAACTCTTTCCCCTTTATTTGCTCGATATTTAGTTATTGGCAAAGAAAGTAGGAGACTCAAAAATTCAAGGATATAATCCATATGGTAATCAACTGCAGACAATATTTTGTACATGATAAAACTAGAAAAGGACATCTCAGTGTTGTGGAACACAGACACTTTCAAGTCTTTTGGGGTATTGGATTGGACAGGGGCAATCTGTAAGATGCTCAATGCATAGGGAAAATTCATGCCATCCTCTTGCCCTAGGGGCCATATATTGGGTAAAATAGGGTTTTATTGACTAGGCTTGTAAGGGCCCTTAAGCCATTAGTGTAGTAATCTCCTGTGAACCTATATAAAATTAATGAAGATAAAGCAAAGGCTATGACCATAAACTATGTATCTGCACAAGAACTGGTTCAGCAACCCCAATATTTATGGGGACATGATAAAAATGAAGTATTTAGGAGTATGGATTAAAAGGGCTTCTGTTACGGCAACTAAGGATATGTGGGAAGAGACTAAATAAAATAGAACACAAAAACTGAGAAACTGGAAGCTCTCATTTATGGACATGGATAGCAAGATACCAGCAGTAAAGATGTTTTTAGTTCCTTTCGTTTATATACAAGTTAGGCATATTTTTATCAATCAGGGGAGAAGTTTCAGACAATAATTAATAAAGAATTAAAGGAATTTATCTGGGAAGGGAAGAGGGCAAAGGACAAGTGGGATAAGTTGATCCTTACAATAAGAAAAGGTGATTTAGGACTGCCTGATTTGAAGGGATATTTTATAACTACAAAATTAAGGCTCATATGCATAACATAAATAGAAAACTATTATTCAAAGTGGAAAGGGATGACGATGAAACAGGGAGGAAACTGAAGAAATAAGGACAGAGTGGGATTTTGGATGCAGATCCTTAAGAACAGCAGCAGCCATATGGAACATTACATTCACAAAGAAAAAGTATTTTAAGAACTAAGCAAACACAAGAATGGAGAAAGGAGATTTTGCCAATAGGGATGACTGCAATTAGGGGTACAGAGAATAGGCAAGGGCGACTAGAACATACTGGGGCAAACTGTCAAAGGAAGCGAGGCATTAGGAGCAAATAACTAGATAGGAAAGGTAACAGAATGGGAAGAGGCCAAGAAGACATTTGGACTACAGGATGGAGAGTGTCTTACCAAAAAAGGGATTGATATCAAAATAAAGGCAAAGAGAAAGGGATCCTAAGTGAAAGACCTGCTCTGGTACAGTTTTTAGATGAATCTAAAATCGATGCTGCTGTTGAAAAGGGATAATTAGTAGGGCATATAAAACACTGCATGATAATCATAGGAATCAATCAGAGGAGGTTAGAAAAACAGAGAGATTGGATAAGCAATTTACAAGGGGAACAAGGGGAGGACATATGTATGGCTCCCAAGTATGCAACAAAATCTAGACTATTTAAGATTTTTGCTTGGTAGTGTTTGCATAGGTATTTTTATACCCCAGACAGCCTCCAAAGAATTTTTTCCTCTGGTAGATGGCAAATGTTGGAGGAGTGACGAAGAAGAAAGAGGTAACTGGGAACGTGTTTTGGGACTGCAATGAGATGGCAGACTTTAAAAATTCCATACTAAGTATTCTGTCAGAAATATTGGGTGAACAAATGGGTGTAAGCTCATGAAATGACTCTTTTGAGCTGGGAAACAGGATCCGAACTGCCTAGACAGAGTAAAGCCTTGATGAGTTTAATTTTGGTGGCTGCCAAAACGCAAATTACTAGGAAATGGAAATTAACGTCTAACCCAACTGTGTTGGAAGTAATAAATATTGTAACAGAGATAAAAACGAAGTGGGAGCTTTAGAAAACGTTAGGAACAAATTACATAGAAATAAATTAAATTGTGGGAACAAATTACATAGAAATAAATTAAATTCTGGGAACAATAAATGCAGAATAATGTTCTGGAGGAGGAGTGAGGCTTAAGGGAAGGCAGAAATTGAACAATTTATGTATTGCTGGAGTGATAACAGTTACATAAAAGAACACACTATGTATAATGCATGTAAGTGGGGAAAAAGTTAATATTGTTTTTTCTTTTATATAACTGTATGTTTGTCTAGGTCTTAAGTGACAATTTAATAAAGGTGTTAAAAAATTAAAAAAGAAAAACTTGCATCACAGTATTAAATTTAAGAACACATGCCACTCAGCTGTCTTAGTGGGAACTAAGAACTGCCACGGAAGGACCACAACTGCCGGAGGGATTGAAGGAGAGTATGCTACAATCAAAGAGTGATATCAAGCAGATGAGTGGATACTGTAAGACTGTATATGTATTTGAAATGACCTTCCTTTGACAGGTCGTTGACTGATCTAAATCGTATGTAGTACCACCACAGCAGAATATGTTGGAGGATTACCTAGGGCAACAGCTTAAATGGAAGAGTCCTGCAAAACAATCTTTCTCAAAGTGACTTAAATTCTCAAGCTGTAACTGAGACAACAATGTTCGATGAAGATGTGTACCAAGGACCAAGCGACTGTCTGCAATAGGCACATTCTTGAAAACCACAGCCAAAGCAGCCATTCCTGATACATTTACCTAAATACAGTTGGCCAACTGCTTGCAAAAATAATGGAGCTGACAACTCACTTGGAAACTTAATACTTGGAAACCACAAGCCCTTCTCTTCCTCAAACGAAGGAGGAGTAGGACAGCTGCATAGTAAACTTGCCATGACAGATGTTTGAACAGATTACTGTAGCAGTAGGCATTTCAAAAGGACATATCCTGCCAAGGATACTGTACATTAGACCAATCTACAAAGCATCATGGACCTTGCATACCATATGCCTGACCCTAATAGAAGCACATCTGCCAGTGTAAAAGTGATGTACAGACATGCCAAAATGCAGAGTGTCATTATACCTAGAAAGGGAGGCTGAAGCCTAGCTCTGAGTAAAGTCTTGCCAGGTAGAGAAAAAAAATGAAGGATATCCTAGCCTGGCCATGGAAGCGATTATTCAGGGGGATAGAGTAAGAGTATCAGGTCTGCAACAGTAATCTATCTTCATTAGATCATTGTTGCACTGTTCAAAAAGAAAGGGTGAATGAAGGAGCACCAGTGTAGAGAGGTCCCTGAAGAAGAACATCTCTAGCAAAGCCTATGGCTCTGGATACAATATCCAGCTTGTGATGCTTGGTAAATTTTTATTTATTTAACATTTCTTTACCAGGAAAGTCCAATTTGGAATGAAGCCAATTTTCAACGGCGGCTCAGGAAGAAATGCTCCAGAATAGGTAAATGAATGAACAGAGGACCAAGTAGCTGCTTCAAAAATGGATCTAGAATTTATACCCTTCTAGAAAGCCCTAGAGGTGGCAACTACTCTAACAGAATGAGCCCTGACACTCTCAGGATGATTTTTACCATAGTTAGTAAAGTAAAAAAGAAATTATGTACTCACCATAACGTTCCATCTGAGTAGTTATACTTCATTTTTCTGCAACCTGTGTGTATACGGATCCGAGCCAGCAACTTTTTTCTAGCATCTGCTCCGATCTCCTCCCCTTACCCATAATGCCCTACCATCTCCTATCTTCCCTCGGATCGAGTTTGCTGCAACTAACAATATATATGCAACTCAACCCAATAAACCAACCCTGAAAACAGGATAAGGTCCGGGGGACGGATGGAACGTTATGGTGAGTACATAACTTCTTTATCTGAAGTAGTTAACTTCATTTTATCTGCAACCTGTGGGACAGAGTCCCCAGCTACTCCGATCCTGGGAGGCCCTTATGGAAGGATTTTCCTGAGCACCGCAGAGCCAAAGGATGCTCTCCCTCTCGAAATCAGATCCAATTTGTAATGGGAAATGAAGGTATGTGAATTGGCCCATGTCGCTGCTGCACAAATATCGTCCAAAGGTACCCTGGACCAAAAAGCAGCAGAAGTCGCCATGGACCTGGTAGAGTGAGCCTTAACTATACCAGGAGGAGATAAACCTTTTGCTTTGTAGGCATGTGAAATGCAAAGAGTGATCCATCTGGCTAAAGAAACTTTAGAAATAGCTTTTCCCATAAACGCTTTGGAAAAGGAAACAAACAATTGGTCAGTCTTGCGGAAAGACTTTGTTCTTGGAAGATAAAAACAAAGTTGTCTATGAACATCTAAAAAATGGAGTTTGTATTCACCTTTATTTTGGAAGTTGGGAAAGAAAACCGGCAGATTAATGGACTGGTTTATGTTTGCTTCAGATGCCACTTTAGGTAAGAAGGAAGGGTTAGTACGGACGGAGACCCTATCCTTATGGAAGACCAAATACAGAGGCATGGCAGACAGAGCTTGAAGCTCAGAAACTCTCCTAGCCGATGTGATGGCGACTAGGAAAGCTGTCTTCCAGGACAAAAATTTGAAGTCCACCGAAGCTGCAGGTTCGAAAGGAGGAGCCACCAATGCCTGTAAAACAAAAGCAAGGCCCCAAGGAGGTACAGAATCTTTGACAGGGGGCCGTAACAGAAAAGTACCTTTAAGAAAAGCCTTACACAGCCTAGAAGAGGCTAAGGCCAGGTTATCTTCACCAACGTGAAAACTTGAAATGGCTGCCAATTGTACTTTCACTGTGGAGGAACTAGCTCCTTGCTGAAAGATACCAGACAGGAAGTCCAACACAGCTGGAACAGGGGCTGTAAAGGGATCTATTTTTCTCTGAGGCCCAAATGGAAAAGCGCTTCCATTTACTGCAATAAAGTTTCCTAGTGGAGTCTTAAGAGAGGCCACCAGAATGGATTTTACCTGGGACGAAAGACCGGGAATCCTGGCAATTAACGGAACTGGAGCAACCAAGCTGTTAGCTTGAGGCTGCCCAGATCGGGTGGACGTGTCCCCGACGGATGGGAAATTAGATCCGGGTAGGGATCCAGAACCCACGGGAGAGCTAAGAGATGAGACCAAAGGAATGGGAACCAAACCTGGCGAGGCCAGAATGGGACAATGAGGATCACTTTGCACCGTAGTCGGCAAGCTTTCTGAAGAAACTTCGGAATGAGAGGTAAAGGTGGATAAGCATACAGAAGCCCAGGGGGCCAAGCATGGACTAGAGTGTCTCTGGGGACTTCCCCTGGTGAGGGAATCAGAGCTAAGAACTCGCTGCACTTTGTGTTGGAAGGAGATGCGAAGAGATCACAGCAAGGCTGACCCCATGCAAGGAAAATCTCCTCCGCTACTGACCGTTTCAGAGACCACTCATAAGGCATCAGAATGGCCTGACTCAATCTGTCTGCTAAAATGTTGGAGTGCTCCGGGATGTGCATTGCTATCAGAAACTGACTGGTGGAAATCGCCCATTCCCACACTCTTATGGCCTCGCGACATAGAGGGTAGGATCTGGTTCCCCCCTGCTTCTTGATATACCAGACGAACAGCATGTTGTCTGACTGAATTGCAATCAATCCGAGAGGGAGGACTGTGTGAAAGGCTTCCAACGCTAAAAGTACTGCCCTTATCTCTAGAACATTTATCTGCAAATTGGTCTCTGCCTGGGATCACGTGCCTTGGACTGTCCTTCCCGAACAGTGTCCCCCACCCGAGTTGGGAGGCGTCCGTGGTCACTGTGGTTTGGACTGGAGGTGACGCAAAGGGGCGTCCTTTTGATATCTCCGGTGAAGTTAACCACCAAAGAAGAGATGTACTGCAGACATGACTGATCTTGATCGGAAATTCCATGGGCAGGTCTAGCCAAGACCACTGAACAGCCAGAGTCCATTGAAGAGCCCGCATGTGAAGGCGTGCATAAGGGAGAATAGATATGGCGGCAGCCATGGAGCCCAGAGCCAGGAGAACCTCGCTCGCCTTTGAAGACACTTGGAGTTCGCTACCTGAGCTATGTGGCACCTGAGATGTAGAATCCTGTCTGGAGTTAGGAATACCTTCATCTGCAAAGTGTCTAACCGTGCCCCAGTGAAGTCTGGAACTTGTACTGGTTGCAAATGGGATTTGTGAACATTGACTGTAATTCCCAGTAGCTCTGCTAACCGAATGAAATAATCTCGGGCCAGACACAAGTGATGCTTGTTGGGCGCAGCGAAGAGCCAGTCGTCCAGGTATGGAAACACCTGAATACCCTGAAGCCTCAGGTGAGCCGCTACAACTGCCATTACCTTGGTGAACACCCTGGGGGCTGTGGTGAGACCAAAGGGTAGGGCTCTGAACTGAAATTGACTGGCTCCCAGCCGGAAGCGCAGAAACCTCCTGGAGCTTCTGTGTATTTTTATGTGGTAGTAAGCATCCTGAAGGTCTAACGAGCACATCCAGTCGCACTCTCGGAGATAAGGTAGAATGGACTGTAGGGTGACCCATCTGGAATTTCTGTTTGGCTACCGACAGGTTTAATGTTGACAGGTCTAGAATGGGCCTGAGGTCCCCCGTCTTTTTTGGCACCAAAAAGAACCTTGAGTAGGCGCCTAATCCGGACTGATCGGGGGGGACCTTTTCGATGGCACGTTTGAGAAGCTGCTTTGAAACCTCTAGAGCTGCGGCCTCCCTGTGAGCGGGTGGAACATCCGGAAGGTGTTTTGTAATATTTGGAGTGGCAACAAAAGGAATAGAGTAACCTCTGGATATTATCTGAAGAACCCAGCGATCTGTAGTAATGGACTCCCATGCCGCTGGGTGTAAGGACAATCGTCCCCCCGACTACCTCCAGAGTAGGACAGTCGGGCAACCCCTCAGGGCTGCTGACCGGGTCTATCAGAGAAGGGTTCCCTAGACCCGAAATTCCTGGGACCCCCTCTACCTCTGGGTCGACGTCGATCCTGTCCCACTCTGCCTCTGGGGGAATAGCTGTCCTGAGAATCCCGGGAAAACTGAGATTTTTCGGAACCACATCTTCTTCTGCCCTCTTTGATTCCTAGAGAAGGACCGCTGAGGGTTAGAGAAGCGGACTCCGACGGCAGACAAAGTCTTCCCGACCTTTTCGCTCTGGATAAGTGTGTCATGTACTGTCTTTCCAAAAAGGGAAGAACCGTCATAGGAAGCGTTGATAAACGACGTCTTGAAAGGGTCCGCAAACTGACACAATCTAAGCCAGGCATGATGTCTCATGGCTATGCCTATCCCAGCCGCCCTAGCTGCTCCTTCCGTGGCATGGGAAAGTAACCGCATAGATGTGTTTGAGACTGACTTCAAAGTAGACATTTTTGCCGAGAACAGCTGTCTGTCCTGTGGCGATAGAGACTCTGGGGGCGACTCAGCGAATTCCGAAGCAAGGTCTTGCTGAAGCAAATCACATGTGCCAAATAATTCAGCGCACAGATAGAAAAAGTCCCCGAGGAGTATACGCGCTTCCCAAACCTATCCACCAACCTGGACTCCTTGTCTGGAGGGTGGACTAAGGAACTCTCTTGTGCTAGTTCCTTCTTTGTGGCCGCTGCGGCCAACATAGCATCACCTGGGGCTCCTTTCGACCAGGGTTGTCTGTCAGAAGGGGGAGATAAAACCTTGTCAGTGCGTTTGGGGATGGGCTCTACGGTGTCAGGCTCCTTCCATGCCCTTGTGGTGATGAGGTCCACCAAGGGGTCTGCTGGTGGGGACACCCAGGAAGTAGATGGGCCCGTACCAAAGGCCTCCAGGAACACTGACTCATCCCCAGAAGGTTTTGGGGCTGACCAACCTCCACTCTGGCGGAGGATATCCATAATTTCTCCGAAGGAGACGTCTTCGGGAGGTGACCTGGGGGAACCTTCTCCTTCATCTAAGTCAGTGTTAGTAATGAGGGACTCTGGGGAGTCCAAGTGCCTCCTTTTGCACTTGTGCTTACGGTGACCCTCTTCAGTGGGACTGTCAGAAGGGGATCCGCGAGCTGCAGGGGGTTTCTCTGGGAAAATGACCTGGGGATCCTCTGGCATGGGCTGTCCCTGAGACAGAATAAAGGGAGTCGTCAACAAATCCAGGGGGGCCTGGGTGGTATCCGAGGGGATGGGCTGGGGTCTCAATCCCTGGGAGAGAACCCTCTCCACCACTTCGAAGGCCGAGGGAGAAGCCCTCCCCGGATCCGAAGCGGGGACCAAAGCCGAAGACAGGATAGCCTGAGGTTCTAGGGAACAGATCGGATCCGAAAAGGTCGGAGCCAAAGAATCCGTTCCCCCGGGTCCGACTCCCTGTCTGCGGCTCCGAGAGTCACTCGGATCTGAACAAGTCGGATCCGAGGAACTCAAGGTAACAGCCGGAGTCTAGGTTGGAGGAACTGTCGGCGCCGAGCTACCAGCTCCAAAAAACCTCGGATCCAAGAGCCCCGAAGCACGGATCGGGGAAGGAGAGATGGGGCGGAAAAGAGGCATGGAGGTCGCCCCTCCAGAGGGAGAGGGACCTGCCAAGACTCCCATCTGAATTTGGGTCTGAATAAATCTCCGCATCATCCTGTCCATATCCATTGTCCGATAGGCTCCGAGTCGAGCTCGAAGAGGCCACCGACTCGGATCTGGCTGGTCTGCGCAGTGGGGAGGAGGGCCTCGGGTCCGAATGTTCCAACGGCTCCAGTGAGAAACGAGGAGACCGGAGCCATGGAGAAACAGTGCTCGTAATCTTAGATGAGGGGCTGAGAAAGAGCTCCCTGTCTGGGGACCCCTTACGATGTCTGTCCTTTTTCTCCCTTTCCTCTCTGCACCTTTCCTTTTCTTTTTCCTTATCTTTGTCAGACTCGCTGACTGAAGATCTGTCCTTTGAAGGCCCATCGCCAGACGATGAGGGAGGTTGAGTCCCTGTCTGGGTGGAAGGTGGTACACTAGAGACCGAGGCCGAGGCAGATTCCAGCATGGCAGCAGGGAGAAGGCCTTTGGCAACTAGCTTGGCCTTACGATCCCTAAGGGCCCTAGGGTTGAAACCTGAACAGACAGCACACTGAGTGGACAAATGGGCCACTCCTAAGCATATCACACACAGAGTGTGACCATCGGTCGGGGAAAGCTTATGGCCACACACTGTACATTTTTTGAAAACAGGCTTTGGCTGGTCAGCCATAGTCTTGCACTCCAAGGTACAAGCACTACCTTTCCAAAAACCACACACACAGGTAGGGGAAGGGCAGGCCTAACTACTACTCTATATAAAAAACTTTTTTTTTTTTTTTTAATACCAACGACCAAACGCGATACTACAGAAGAGGAGGAAGGGAAATCCTAGTCAAGCACACCTAGATATCAGCAAAATATTTCTACTTACTATCCCTGAGCTCAGAGCAAAGGAGACCACAATGCACACTACTGGCTTGGCAAACAAGATCTGAGGGAAGATAGGAGATGGTAGGGCATTATGGGTACGGGGATAAGCTCGGAGCTTGGAGCAGATGGTAGAAAAAAGTTGCCGGCTCGGATCCGTATACCCACAGGTTGCAGATAAAATTAAGTTAACTATTTCAGATCTCTCAGTTAACTCAAGCAACAAGAACTCTCAAGCAACCAGAAAAAAATCGAAGAAATACAGTACAGTATGAATGTGTTGCACTTTCTGTTTTCCCCCACAGAAACATACCTTACATTTTTAGAACTTTAGTGTTTTAAAAAGGAAGATACAATTCCTTATTTCCCCACCCTGAGAACAAGTCACACCAAACAAGTCAAATTGCTAAAATGTCAACACTCGCTCCATACTCAGTTTGCATCAGATTGCACATTCTCTCTCCCATCTCTCACACACTCTCTTCAGCTTTCATACATCTCTCTCATACCAGTCACTTCTGCTTTCATACATGCATTCACTCTCTCTCTATCCAATTCATTCAAATTCAATCCACTCAGCATGCCACTGAAAACCGTTCCACGTGCC
This sequence comes from Protopterus annectens, assembly GCF_019279795.1. Taxonomy (NCBI): domain Eukaryota; kingdom Metazoa; phylum Chordata; order Ceratodontiformes; family Protopteridae; genus Protopterus; species Protopterus annectens. Next base: position 1,692,790,940 of record NC_056728.1, read on the forward strand.
ATGCTTTCTAGTGAAAATACAAGTTTAAAATATTATTATTCCAGCCAGACTTTTAATTACTGCATTTCAATATTAAAATCAAATCACTACAGTGTTTATGATATGGTATAGTATAGGGTACAGTATTTGTCCGGTCTATTTTTAATAGCAACTCTCAAGCAACCAGAAACTACACTTATCAGACCTCTACTAATCCCCATGGGTGCTGGTTAACAGAGTTTACTGTACAGTAAAACTAAATAGAGAGGGAAAGCCATCTAGAAACAATTTGTTCAGAAATTTTCTTTCCTACCATCACAACACACAAAAACTTGATTAAATTTTCTGAAGTGTTTACATTTGTCCAGACCACATCTCAAATGTCTGATCATCCAGACAAAGAAGAATCCTCTCCCTCTTGTTCTGTGGATCAGGATGGTAAAAAGGGAGCTGGACAGATTGATTAATGGTAAATGCAGAGATAACTTTATGTGTGAGGGAAGTTTGGTTTTCAGACTCATCCTGTCCTTGTGAAAGATCAAAAGGTTAAACAGAAAGACGTAAGGGCAAGTAATTCAGATAACAGAAGGCCGCAAGTTTAAAGGGAGATGCAGTTCATTTTTCTAAAGTAAAATTCAAATTCCATAAAGAAGCCACCTTTTTTCTTACTTGTTTTGATTTGCAATCCCCACACCCTTTAAACACTACTTGAATTGGTATAAAAAGGAGACAGGAGGAAACAGTGGCAGACAGACTAGAATGGCCAAAAGATGTACCTTTACTGAAGTGCACACCAGGCCAGAATTGAGCAATTCACACAGGTACTGTAGAACCAGGGGTGCGCACATTTGAGATGGGTCCTGTCCTCTCTGTTCTGGCATCAAAGGGGAAATATTTTCCATTTGGATAAGTTAAATTCCCTACTAGCATGTCTTCTTGCCTTTTTCAATAACTGCTGCACGTAATTAGAAAAAAAGGGGCTTAAACAAGATCAAAGAAACTATCATCCACAATGTTAAACTGAGATTTTGAATAGTGACATGAATCAGATTTGTTGTCCTGTGTAAGCTCACACTGAGAAATCTGTCCCTGACCAGTTGCATGAGAAAGCAGAATAAGAAGTTATGTACTCACCATAACGTTCCATCTGAGTAGGTAGCTTCATTCGTCTGCAACCTGTGGGTCTTGGATCCGATATCGGATCCGAGCCAGCAACTTGTTTCAAGCTAATGGATCCGAGCTCCTAGCTCCTCCCCTCACCCATAATCCCCTGCCAACCCTCCATGACCTCAGATCAAGTTTGCCCCTCAATATGTACCCAAAAAGGGTATCCAACTAACATAGATCCGAAGAAGGCCAGGGGGAAGGTTGCAGACAAATGAAGCTACCTACTCAGATGGAACGTTATGGTGAGTACATAACTTCTTAATCTGAAGTAGGGACTTCATTTGTCAGCAACCTGTGGGACAGAGTCCCCAGCTACCTGAACCTTGGGTGGCCATCATGGAAGGATATTGCGAAGCACCGCAGAGCCAAAGGATGCTCTCCCTCTAGAAATCACGTCCAGTTTGTAGTGGTTAATAAAGGTATGAGATGAGGCCCAAGTGGCTGCCGAACAAACATTATCCAATGGAACTCTAGACTTGAAGGCCGCAGAAGTAGAGATGGAACGAGTGGAATAAGCGCAAACTCCTTCAGGTGTGGGTCTCCCAGAGGCTTGGTACGCAAATAGGATACATTGTGAAATCCAGCGTGATAGAGATACTTTTGATATTGCTTTCCCCAAATTAAATTTGGCAAAGGAAACGAACAGCTGGTCGGATTGTCTATGACCAGCCGTTCTATGAGTATAAAAACGTAGCTGCCTATGAACATCTAATGAGTGCAGCTTGTACTCTCCTTTATTCTGATATTTAGGAAAGAAAACCGGTAAATTTATGGATTGATTTATATTGGTTTCTGATGCTATTTTGGGAAGGAAAGAGGGATTGATCCTGAGGTACACTCTGTCCGGGTGAAAGATCAAATAAGGAGGCTTCACAGAAAGAGCTTGAAGCTCCGAAACTCTTTTCGCAGAAGTAATGGCTACAAGGAATGCTGTTTTCCAGGACAAGAATTTGAGATCTACTGAAGCAGCAGGTTCAAAAGGTGGAGCAGTCAAGGCTTGAAGAACTAGTGAAAGATCCTGTGGTGGTACGGCTTCTTTTATAGGGGGTCTAAGCAAAAAGGTGCCCTTGAGAAAGGTTTTACACAACTTGGCCGACATCAAAGGCCCTGTAACATGTCCCACATGGTAATGTGAGATGGCAGCCAATTGCACTTTGACAGTTGAGCAACTAGCGCCTTCCTGAAAAAGTTTGGTTAGGAAGTCTAATATGGACGGAAGAGGAGCCGTAAAGGGATCTAGATTATGATGCTCCGCCCAGATGGAGAAACGTTTCCATTTACTGCAGTACACTTTCCTGGTGGAGGGCTTATGCGCTGCCACAAGGATGGCTTTGACTGGTGAAGAGATACCGGGAGTCCTAACTAGGAGTGGAACTGGAGCAACCAAGCTGTCAGCTTCAGATTGTCCAGATTTGGGGTCGGTAAGTCCGACAGATGGGAGATTAGATCCGGACTGGGATCCAGAATCCAAGGAGGATTCCCTAGGTGAGACCACAGGTAAGGGAACCAAATTTGCCGAGGCCAGAATGGGGCAATGAGGATCATCCTGCTCCTCAACCGCGAGGCTTTCTGTAAGAGTTGCAGCATCAGGGGTAGAGGAGGATAGGCATAAAGTAGACCGGGTGGCCAAGCATGCACCAGAGCGTCTCTTGGAGTTTCCCCTGGAGGGGGAATCAGAGTGAAGAAATTGCCGCATTTGGTGTTTGAGGGAGAGGCAAAAAGATCGCAGCAGGGTTGCCCCCATATTGCGAATATCTGCTTCGCTACTAGTGGGTTGAGAGACCACTCGTACGGGGGTAAGAAGGGTGCGACTGAGTTTGTCCACTAGGATGTTGGTCCGCCCCGGAATGTGCGTTGCAATCAGAAAGCGGTTGGTGGAGATCGCCCATTCCCACACTCTCATGGCTTCGCGGCATAGAGGGTAAGATCTGGTTCCCCCCTGTTTGTTGATGTACCAGACAACCGACATGTTGTCCGACTGAATTGCAATCGTTCCTACGGGGAGGAGATTCTGAAGTACTTGCAATGCGTACAGCACCGCTCTCATCTCCAGAACGTTGATATGCAGGGAGGTCTCTATCGTTCCACGTGCCTTGGACCGTCCTGCCTGAATAATGCCCCCCCCCACCCGAGGTGGGAGGCGTCCGTGGTCACCGTGGCGAGAGGGGGAGAGGTGCAGAAGGGTCGGCCCGTATGGAGGTCTGAAGCATGGAGCCACCATAATAGAGCCCTCCTGCAAGCCTTGCTGATAGCAATGGGGTGATGAAGAGGAAAAGACAGAAAGGACCATTGTACTAGAAGGGTCCATTGCAGTACCCGCATGTTCAGACAGGCGCATGGAAGGAGCGTTATCGCTGCCGCCATGGAGCCCAGTGCCCTCAGGACCAATTCCACTGGTGGGGTCTCTGATCGGAGGATAGCCCGCACATGGAGTTGCAAATTCCGAAGTCTTTCGGACGTTAGAAAGGCTCGTAGCTCTCTGGTGTCTATTCTGGCTCCTATGAATTCTATGGCTTGTGTCGGGGCCAGAAGGGATTTGTCGGCATTGATGGTGATGCCTAACTGTGGAGCTAGGCGGAGAAAGAAATCTCTGGCTGAGCAAAGTAGATGCCTTGTTGGGGCAGTCAGGAGCCAGTCGTCCAGGTACGGAAAGACCTGTATTCCCTGGAGTCTCAGGTGGGCCGCAATTCACTGCTAATACCTTGGTGAACACCCTGGGGGCTGTGGTGAGGCCAAAGGGAAGGACCCTGAACTGGTAGTGACTGGCTCCCAGCCGGAAGCGGAGGAACCTCCTGGAGCGTCTGTCCATTAGAATGTGGTAGTATGCATCCTTGAGGTCTATAGAGCACATCCAATCGTTCTCCCTTAGAAGGGGGAGAATAGATTGAAGAGTGACCATTCGGAATTTTTCCTTGGTTACCGACAGGTTCAAGCGGGAAAGGTCTAAAATCGGTCTCAAGTCCCCGCCTTTTTGGCACCAAAAAGAACCTGGAGTAGAACCCTAATCCGAGCTGGTCTTGGGGACGGGCTGATGGCTCTTTTCTTAGCAGCTGCTGAATTTCTGCGGCTGCAGCCTCCCTCTGATCGGGTGGTACATCGGGGAGGTTCTTGAATTTGGGGACATGAAGTAATGGTATTTTGTACCCTCTGGATATAATTCGAAGCACTCAGCGGTCTGTCATGATGGACTCCCATGCTGCTAGGTGCTCCGAGAAGTGCCCCCCGACTGCCTCCAGAGTGGAGCAGTCGGGCAACCCTTCAGGGCTGCTGCGTGGGCCGTTCAGAGAAAGGTTCTCTGGACCCAAAGTTTCTCGGAGCCCCTCTGCCCCTGGGGCGGCATACTCCCTGTCCTCCTCTGCCACGGAAGGACTGGTTCTCTGGAGCGGGTTGGGAATGTTGCGATTTCCGGAACCACATCTTCTTCTGACCCTTTTGGTTCTTCGAAAAGGACCGCTGGGGCGCAGAGAAGTGTACTCAGACGGTAGATAACGTCTTCCCGTCCTTCTCGCTCTGGACAAGTGTCTCGCAAACCGTTTTGCCAAACAGGGCAGAACCATCGAAAGGGGCGTTCGCAAAAGACGCTTTAAAGGGCTCCGCAAAGTCACAATGACGGAGACAGGCCTGACGTCTCATGACTAGGCCCGCTCCGCTAGCCCTAGCGACTCCCTCGGTGACGTGGGACAATAGCCGCATAGAGGTATTTGAAATGGATCTCAGAGTGGCCATTCGGGTGGAGTACAATTGTTTGTCCTCCGCCGACATGGACTCGGGGGGGAGGCAGCGTATTCTTTGATAAGATCCCGCTACATCCTGATGACATGTGCCATATAGTACAGAGACCTTACCAAGAAGGTCGCTGAACTAAAAACTCGCTTCCCTAAGCAGTCCATCGAGCGGGACTCCTTGCTCGGTGGATGGACTGAGGAGCTCTCCTGAGCTAGTTCCCTCTTCGTGGCTGCCGCCATCAACATGGCATCTACGGGGGGACCCTTGCTCCAGTGCGACCGGTCTGAGGGGGGGCTTAGTATTCTGTCTGGGCGTTTGGGTATTGGCTCCACGGTGTCCGGATCCTTCCACGCCCTGGTGGTAATAAGGTCCACCAAGGGGTCGGCCGGAGGGGACACCCAAGAGGTAGACGGGCCTGCTTCGAATGCCTCCAGAAACACGGACACGTCAGAGGAAGACTTGGGGGCAGACCACCCACCTCCGATCCTCAGCATCTCCATGATGTCTCCAAAGGAGACATCCTCAGGGGGTGATCTTGGGGAGCCTTCCTCTTCATCCAAGTCCGTGTCCTCAGTTAAGGACTCAGGGGAGTCCACGTGCCTCCTCTTGCACTTATGCTTGCGGGGCACTTCCTCGGGGGGGCTGTCAGAGGAGGCCTCGCCAGCAACATCCTGGGACATTGAAGCAGGCTGTCCCTTTGGCCGGGTGATGGAAGCCTGGCCCAGCAGAGAGGGAGTGCAGGGTGGAGCCGAGACAAGGGCCGGGGGTCCGGATGCTCTCAACAGAGCCCTCTCCACTGCATCGAAGGCCGAGGGGGAACCACTCTCTCTGGGCTCCGAGAGTCGGCTCCCACTTGGATCCGATGAAGAGATCGGAACCGGCACCGAGACCATCGGATCCGAAGGACCAGTGCGCTCCGACCTGGACGGTGCCGAAGGCACACTGAATCCCTCGGATCCGAAGCTCAGGCCACGGCTCCGAGAGGTCGGATCCGACAGGCTCGAGGGCAGGGTCGGATCCGAAGTACCAAGTACTGTCGGCACCGACCCACCCCCTGCTCCAACGCTGCTCGGCTCCGAACGCTCAGAACCCGGATAGCGGGTCGGAGAAGGAGCAATTGGATGGAAAAAAGGTGTCGAGTTCCCCCCCGAAGGGGAGGAAGGCAAGAGCACTCCCATCTGCAGCTGGGCCTGCATGAACCTTCGCATCATCCAGTCCAAGTCTGCATCAGACATGCTGAACGTCGATCTCGAAGAGGCCACCGAGGCAGGCCTGGAATGCCGCCTCGATGACCTCGATGAAGATCGGGCCTCCTCCTCCTCGGGCCCTGGGGAGAAACAAGGGGATCGGAGCCGAGGAGGAGGAGACCTAGAAGCAGTGGAGGGAGAAGCCCGCTTAGCTGGCGGGGCCGAAGCGGAGGCCTCGGCCCGCCGCTTGTGGTGCTTCTCCCTCCATTTCTCCCTCCTGGCCTCCCTGTCCTCCGGCGCTTTAGCGGGAGTTTGAGTCCTGGCCGAAGGAAGGGGGGCAGGAGTGGCAGGAACCACAGCCTGTGGTAGTGCCACGGGAACAGCAGAGGCCGGAGCCGAGTCCGGGGTAAAAGTCCCGCCAAGACCAGCTTCGACCTCAGCTCTTTCAGTGCCCTGGGGTTGAACGCTGCACAAATGGTACAGCCTGAGGTGAGGTGTTCAACCCCAAAGCACCGAACGCACCGAGTGTGGCCATCAGCCGGGGAGAGCTTATGGCCACACTCGGTACATTTAGAAAAAATGGCTTTTGGGGCCTCAGCCATACTTAAAAGAAAAGGTAGTGCTACACAAACACACAGGCCCCAAAACACAACACACACACACACTCACTAACGACCAGTGAAGGGAGGGAAAAAACTAATTAAAAGAAATATATTTTTACACTACAGGGTACCTAACACTTACACACTTTATATTTTGTAAAAAAAGAAGAAAGTTTGACAGAAAAAACACACTTAACTGACGATTTACTAGTCGAGCTCAAAGGAATCCAGCTATCCACAAGCGTGGCAAACTAGATCTGAGGTCATGGAGGGTTGGCAGGGGGTTATTGGTGAGGGGAGGAGCTAGGAGCTCGGATCCATTAGCTTGAAACAAGTTGCCGGCTCGGATCCGATATCGGATCCAAGACCCACAGGTTGCTGACAAATGAAGTCCCTACTTCAGATTAACTGTTTCCAAAATGAAGTCCCCAATAACACCATTGGTAAGTCATTCCTGATTTTTTGAAGGACTTTGGAAAGGGATGGGGGGACATTAAGGAACAACCCCCATCTAAGGGACTGAAAAGGCATCCATTTTCCAGGTCTCTCTTGACTGTAGTCAGATGAAAGGCAAGGGCTTAGCAAGCACAGTCAGGAAGCACTAAGGTACCAATGAAGGCTCCATTCCTGGAATCACATTCCAACAAACAATGTTTGGAAGAGGCATAAACAAATAATCTGACCACAGCACTAATGTGTAGTGGAAATATTTTTGAGACAAGTCATGGGAGTAGTCACCCCTCAATGGAGTTAACTTTAACAGCAGCATAGTCCAGTGAAAGGTACCACACAATGAATGTTAGCAATCCACTTAGAAAGTTGTTTACTAACAATTCAAGTCCATCCCTTCCTGTAGGGAAGGAATCTGCACACCATCTTCAGGTAAAACCTGAAATGATGGTAAATGTCCAAGTTATGATGGGCTTCCTATCCCCCGGACTCTGCCCAGCCACCCCCAAAAAACACTAAAGAAAATGGACTGATCTGATAATGCCTTTTTCATTTGTTCCTCAACTGATGGGTCTTAGATCCGATCTTGGCCACCTTCACTAGGTTCATGATCAAACTCTCGAGCTCCTCCCTTACTCATAATGTACCACCAACCTAACATACCTCATTTGCAGTCATATTTTTCAGATGCAGATCTCCTACTCTCAAGCTTTTGGGTGACTTTTCAGTATTATACAGTTGTAAGATTACTTCTTTTAAATCATATACAGCTTTCTTTCACTCTCTCCCTTATCTCTGAAGAGTTTTTCAAGTTCTTTCCATCAGGCACATCTCCTACCCTATTATTGTTTGGGTACTTGAAGTACCATTATTGGTACTTTTGCTTCTTTCCGTATAACCTTTTTTCCTCTCCTACCCTCTAGAGGGTATTTCTTGGTACCATTGCTGGTATGTTCTATCCTGTAGTATAACAGAAAAAAACATCTTTCGCTACAGCTGAGTCTAAACCTCCTCCTTCTCTCTATTTGTTTAACATGGCAGATAAACAGACTGGTTTTAAAAAAAAGTGCACTTTCTGTAGGTATAACATTCCCAGTTCTAATGCCCACAAGGAATGTGTCTACGGTTTGGGTGCTGCCCATTTAGAAATGGATTGCTCCATTTCTGCTGGTAACAGTTTCAGGGCTTTTAGTGACCAGAAAAATTAGTTAGTTCTCAAAGACCTTCTTCTCTAACTAGTGGGGCTCAAATCCTCTCCAAGTGGCCTGAAACTCAGAGGAGACATTCCAGGCCACCATCTACCAGCTCCCCTTCTCTTAGGTCCCCCAGAAGCTAGTCTGAAGCAGAGGTGGATAGGATGAAGAAGTTCCTCAGAGCTCAGATCCAGATGGGGGTAATCCCACCTCAGTCTCCTACTGGTCCCATGAGCCATCCCTCCTCTGATCCATCCTATGGTTTCAGAGCCCCTGGATCTGAGGTCCTTGAGGGTGTCTGCATCGCAGATGAAGATATGTTGCTCTTAGACTCCGATCATATTCCTGAGTTGTTTGGCTTTGATGCCTTCGGAGCAGGAGGACTCTGAGCTGAAGCATCGGCGCAGGCTCCAGGGGGTTAGGGTCGACTTAAAAGTTCTTTCCCCTAGGTGCTTCAGCACTGGGCACCTCAGGACTGACTCCCTCTTCGAGAAGGGGATCTAGGGGAGTTCAGAGTTCATCAGCACAGGGGCCTTTGGTTTCAGTGCTGCTAGTCTCCGTTTCTCCTAGATCCTCTGCCTCTGAGGTAGTTTAAATGGCTTTCTCTCTGTCTAGAGAAAGGACATCCTTGCCTCCCTTGGATCCTGTTTCTGTACCATCTTCGGGTTTGAGTTCTGTGCCTCTCACCTCTATAGCACTGGGACAGCCTTCCTGAATGAGCCTCCATCCATTCAGTCCCTAGGGACTCCCCTGTGACTTCTAATACCTCACCATGTCATCCCACTGATAATGTTTCTAAAAAGAGGACTTGTAAAAGGAGACACATGGATTCCTCTCCGGAATCTCTCACTGAGGACATTGATTTCAATGAGGGGGAAGGGTCTCCCTGATCTCGACCTGAGGATGTCTCTTTGGAGAAATACTGGAATTTTTAAAGCAAAAAGGTGGATGATTTTCCAATCCCCTTCTCTATGAGGAGCTGGTGTTCCTGGAGGCCTTCAGGTCTGGTCCAGCTACATCCTGGGTGGTCCCTCTGGCAGATGAGATAATAGATCTTGCCTCGTGGCGTTCATGGAAGGAACCCGATACTGTGGAGTAAATTCCAAAATGACCAGATAGATTTTTAGTAATCCGGAAAAACAGAAGCACACTGGAATAACGAGGTCCCAGTAGATGCCATGACTGTAGCAGCAACCTCCAAAAAAAGGTTGCATTGCAGAGCACATCTGCCCATCTCCCTAACAGGAGGTGTAGGGCTTTGGACAGATTTGGAAAGCGCATATAAACCTCAGCACCTTTACCCTGCAGTCGCTGAATTATTTGGCACACCTTACCAAGTTGCAAACAGATCTGACAAGGAGTTTCCAAATATCTTTCCATGTCCATGTCTGTGAAGGACCAGAATAAGGTTTCTTCACAACTGGCCACCCTTCAGTCTATATCTAATGCGTCTACAAGGGTGATTTCCAATGCTGCAGAGAGTACACCTTAAAGATGTCAGATTCAGGCATAGCTGTCTTGAGACGCACCTTCAATGCTCCATTTGGCGGATCTTCTCTGTTCAGCCCAAAGATGAAGGAAACTCTCTCCAGAAATGAACAGGAAGTAAAGATTTTGTCTGCCATTGGGATTGGTTTCTCTACTCCTCAGAGACCGTTTTCATGAAATATAGGAAAATGTGGTTTCTCAAGTCCCTTTCCAAGACACACGAAGAGATGGTTCTACCAGAGTTAGAGTGGGAAGCTCTAACAGAAGACTACATCCTCATGGCACAGGTGGTCCATAAAGCCAGGGTTCAGGAATTCCTTCTCAGGCAAACCCCATCATTGGTCCTGAAAGTTTGGCTTTTGCTTTTCTCTGGAGGCATTTGGGGGTGCTGCTTGTCTCTGCACCTAGAAGCCTGGGCGTCCATCACAACAGATAACTGGTTGCAGAGGATCATATTCAAAGGTTATTTTGCAAAATTTTCCCAAACTCCCCCCCATAAGAATGAGGAAGATCAGCGATGTTTCACCAAATCAGAAGAAGGCAGCAGCTCTGGAAATAAGGCTGCTAGAAAAAAGTTATCCAAGAAGTCTCCCCAGACCAGATAGGATCCTGAATTTATTCAAGATTCTTTTTAGTGCCAAAAAGACAGGGGACATGAGACCCATTCTGGATCTCAACAAATTAAATCAGTACATAAAATATTTAAAGTTCCGAATGGTCATGGTTCAGTCCATTTTGACTCTGTTGCAAAAGGATTATTGGATGTGCTCTATAGATTTTCAGGATGCATGCTATAACATCAAAAGGAACAGGGCCTCAAGAAGATAACTGCGCTTCTGGCTGGGAGACTGTCATTATCATTTCACAGCACTGCCCTTTGGCCTCACCAAATTCCCCAGAGTGTTTAACCAAATGAATAGCGATGATAGCAGCTCACCTAAGACTGACAGGATTCCGGGTGCTTCTGTATACAGATGGCTGGCTCCTAAATGCTCTGATCAGGCATCCACGTCTACAAGCAAGGGACTACTTGTTCCAATTGTGTCACCATCTACGCATCTCAGTCAACTACAGCAAGTCACTTACTCCTACACAGAACCTGGAGTTCACAGGTAATTGTCTAGACACACAAACATAGTGTCTCTCCCTCCAACAAGAGTACAAACCCTCAGATCCCAGGTAAAAGAAGTGCTTGCATATTCCTCTCCCCCAGCATGATTAGTCTTGCAAGCCTTGGGATCCATGGCAGTAATAACTCTAGTTCAAATGGCCAGATATTGTACGTGGATTCTACAGGGGACCCTGTCAGTTCGGTGGTCTATTCTTAAACAGCCCTTATGCACTCCAATCATAATTATACAAGTCTGCAAGGAACACCTTCTTAGGTGGATCCATTCAAACAAAATTTCTCAGTTTGAATTTGTTTTACCTCTTCCAGTAGCCACAGCGACAGCGGACACCTCCCACATGGGGTGGGGGTGGGGGTCATGTCTTGGGAAGCACAGTCCAAGGTACATGGTCCCCTGAAGAGGACAATTCATATATCAATGTCTTGGAGATGATAGCCGTCCTTCTAGTGTTGCAGGCCTTTCAAGATGCTCTCCCCTCTGGGACAACTGATATCCAATCAGACAATATGTCTGTGGTCTGGTACATCAACAAACAGGAAGGGCCAAGGTCTTATCCGCTTTGTCTCGAGGCAATGACAATGTGGGAATGGGTGATCTCTTCCAGTCACTTTCTCACTGCAGCGCATATACCAGGGAAATCCAGTGTGCTTGCAGACGAACTAAACAGGTCCATTCTGATGCTTCTCTCAATGATAAAGTAGCGAAAAAAAATTTCCATCGATGGGGCCAACCAGGTTATCCTCTCTTTGCTCCCCCTCCAACAAAAAGTGCAACAGGTTCTTCGCCCTGATCCCCCTCTGCAGGAGTCACTGAGAGATGCTTTAGTTCACAACTGGCAACCTACCCCTGTCTCCTCTATGCTTATCCCCCTATTACCTCTACTTCCCAAGATTTTTTAAAAAGCCTACCGGTTGAAGAGCAGTTATCTTGATTGCACCCTTTTGACTGCATCAAATCTGTTTTCCCTTTCTGTGGCCTCATCTTCTGGATCCTCACTGGATACTGGATCCCAGTCCAGACCTCCTTTCTCATCCGGTGGGGGTAGCTCATCTGGACATAAAAAGCCTCAAGTTAACCACATGGTCTCTCCAGTTCCAATGATGGCTAGACAAGCCCAGGCTTTACCCCCCAGTCCTACATATCTTCTTAGCCTCTCAAAAGGATTCTGCCAGGAAGACTTACACACGTAAATGAAAGAGATTTTCTATTTGGGTCCTACACAGATTTAGATCCTTTGTCTACCTCAATCTCCGCAGTCCAAGATTTTTTTAGCATCCCTCTTCAAAGAGAGGGCTAGTTTCTCTACTATCAAAGTCCAGCTGACCACCATTTCCAATTTCACTCCAATGAAAATCACACTTCTTTGGCTTCTTCTCTGTTGTGCAAAACCTTTTTGAAAGGCACCTTTTTACTCACACCCCCACTCAAGGACCCCACACCTCCTTGGAATTTATCTTACTTCAAAGTTTCACCCAAAATCTATTTGAAACTTCCACCAAATTAGACCTAAAATGTTTGTCTTGGAAGATCATTTTCTTAGTTGCCATTACATCAGCTAGATGAGTAGCTGAGTTCCAGGCCCTTTTGCACAAGCTTCCTTACCTGATCTTTCATAAGGATAGGGTGTCTATGTACCAACCCATCCTTTTTATCTAAGGTGGCTTCTATCATCAATCAGGTCATTAACCTTCCAGTTTTCTTACCAAAAATGTGCAATAAAGGTTACTATATATACTGCATCCTTTGGACGTACACAGACAACTTTGTTTTTTTCATCATCAAACCAAAGTTTTTAGAAAATCTAACCATTTGTCTCCTTTTTTCGTAACAGATTGGGCATAGCAGCTTTTAAAACAACTTTAGCCAAATGGTTGACTGACTGCATATCCTTTGTTTATAAACAGACAGGTTTGTCTTTGCCTAAGCTGCCAAGAGCACATTCAACAGGTTCTATGGTGACCTCTTTAGCCTTTTGGTCAACAGCTTTGATAAATGACATTTGTGCAGCAGCCACAGAGCTTCCTTTGGCTCTGAAGTACCCAGAAATATTCTTCCATGAGAACCATGCAAGTTTCATCTAGTTGGGGACTCTGTCCCATCAGTTGAGGAACAAATGAAAATGACAACATCAGAAACAAAAGTTATGTACTCACCACAGCAACTGTTCTGTGTTGTCCATGTTCATTCTTCCTCAAATTCCCACCCTCCTAACCCCCTTCCTTCCTGGAGGACACCCAAGGGATTTTTCTTGGGAACCCGTTTTCCTTGTTTGAGCTCTACTTTTATCTGTGCTGTTCCTTCTCATTTGATTCTATATAGAATAAACTATTGTTTCTGACGGCAGCAAACTCGATCTGAGGTATGTTAGGTTGCTGGGGCATTATGGGTAAAGGAGGAGCTCAAAAGTTGGATCTGTGAATCTAGTGAAAACGTCTGAGCCAGATATGAGGTTGTATCACAGACCCATCAGTTGAGGAAGAATGAAACTGGACAACACAGATAGACTTATGGTGTGTACATACCTTTTGTGTTTATATACCACTTTCAGGAGAATTGTGAGGTGTTAGATCCACTTTCTTACCACTCTTAACAAATATCAGTACCTTCACTGCTCCTTAACCACTCAGTAATACATAAACTTACACACACACACACACACACACACACACACACACACACACACACTCAGGGAATGCTAGCAGAAATCTTCAATTCCATGCAGGGAAGTTCTGCCACTGCCCTAGACTGTGCTAGGGATCCACCAGTCACTGTACCACTCTTGACCAACAGCAGATACAATTAAAAAATACACAGATGGTAATGTGCAAAGTAGCCTGTCCAAACGGAGATGGACACCAGCAGTTTGACAACTTACAGTGCCAAATAATACTACTGTGTCAAGTAATACGCAAGTAAATCAGTCACGTGACCACAGAAGTGAATAAATAAAAAAGTTAATTAGAAAATAATGAAGTTAGACAGCACAGATACAAGGTTCATATGTATAGATTCACACATTTACACAGAATGGCAGGAAAACAATCACACATATAGTATACTTAAGAGGGAAAATTATCCAATACTAAGGAAATAATTTGGCTGACAGTAGCTAAAATAATACTGAACCTTAAATGTGCCTAGTTACCAGAAGATTATACAGATAAGACTGCCAAACTGCAGCTTACACAGATGTTGACACATTAAACATCGAAGTAGGTCTGAGTGGTACACCTGACTCAGTTCAAAATATATTAACTTATGTAGAGTTAAGTGCAAGGACAGAAAAGAGACTGGACTACACCGTGGCAAAATTGATTGACTTGGAAGATAGACTCAGGGAAAGAAACAAACTCACAACAGTGCAGAAAGGAGTGAAGGTGAACTGTGTGAGGTATTTACGGGATATATAGTCCAGATGGACAGGAATGGAAGCCGCAGATATTAAACTAGAACAGCCTAGTGGTCTTCTGCAGGAAGACGAGAGTTGTCCAAGGCCGATAATCAGCTTTTAGACTTTTGAGCAAAAGCAGAAGGAACCAAGTGTGGAAGCCAGGAAACAAGTTAATGGCTGGAGGTCACAGGGTGTTTATAGACAAGGATTTTTTTTAGCAGAGATTAAGAAAAAAAGTGTGGTGCCCTTTTGCAGATATCTACACTGTTTAGAAAAAAAAGGGACTGCAAAGGCACATCTTGTATCATTGCTCAGAAGAGGACATTTTTAACTAGAGGCACCAACGACTTTTTTTTCCTGCAGAAGCTTTGTATTGCAAAAACTGGCTGACCTTCTGACAGCTGAGTAGAGAAGAGGGAGAGAACTAAAAATGCCAGGAATTCTATAATACATGGAAAGCCATGGTGGATTGCAAAGTAGAATCACAGTTCATTTCCCTTTTATTTAGGGTGAAAAAAAGTGTTGTAAGAGAGACTGGAAATACCTTTGAAGGGATCATACAAAACAGAACATAAATATAAAAATGAAAACTAAACTTTTCCTTTAGCTCACATTCAATTATAAGGGAAAGTACAACAGTGTAAGTAAACCTACCATAACAGCAGTTATTCAAATTATCACTGGTGCAGCACCCTTAGCTGTATGGGTTATATGCTGCACAGATTATAACAGCCATCCAGCTTCCAAAGCCTAATGGCACCTTCCACAAGCAGAGACCATTGACAGCTTGATCCGACCTGGAAAAAGCAGTGATGTGGGTGCCAAGCTCTTCAGAAATTTTATGCCAAATGGAAGGAGTAGACTAGAGCCCTGAAAGATGTCAAAGCTAAGTAGTGAAAAATCAGTATCCTCACACTGGCAATACAACTGTACAATATAAATGGCAGAAGGAGGGAATGGCTACTGTAGCAAAGATCATTTGAATATCTACTGTTATAGTAAGGTTACTTACACAACTGTACTATGTTCATCATTTGATCACTGCTGCAGTAGCCTTAGATAATAGGCTAGATTATAGCTTACAAAATTTGAAAGGCGGAAGGATGAAAGTCCACAGACCCCGGAGAATGATCCTAGCAAAGCCTGCTCCAGACTTGGAAAAGGAATCTACTTTGTACTGCTTTGTAAAAATACATACAGAGGACCGAGTTGCTGACTCTAGAATATTTCTAGAGTTTACTCCTTTTCAAAAAGTCACTAAACAAGGCCAAGGCCCTTGAAGAATATGTCTTGACCCTAACTGGAAGTGACTTGTTAAGGTAAAAGCAACAAAAGAAGATGGCACAAGACAACCATTTGGAAATAGTTTGCTTTGACACAGATTATCCTTTGTTCTTACATTCATAAGAAATGAATAACTGATCAGAATTTCTGAAGGTTCTGTTTCTGCCAAGACATTATCAAAGTTCCCTATGGACATCCAGAGTATGAAGAATCCCCTCTCGCTCTCATTTTTAGGTTCAAGACAGAGAGAAGGACAGCTTGGCTCAAAGTAAACTCAGACACCAATTTAGACATAAATGAAGGATTAGTTCTCAATGAAACCTTATCTTTGTGGAACATGAAAAGATAGATTTACCCACCATGAGAGCTTACAACTTAGACGCAATCCTTGCAGAAGTCAGAGCAATCAAAAAACTACTTTCCACATTATGAACTTCAAAATCAACCTGATGAGCAGTTTTAAAAGGAGAAATAATTAATTTTTCTAAAACAAAATTAACATCTCAAGAAGAAGCCACTCATATTCTAGGTGGGCAAATATGTAGAATCCCTTTCAAAAACATTTTTATATACAAATGCATTGAAAAAGTGGGAATCAATTGTCAGACATACAGAAATTGACAAGAAGAGCAAGAAAGACCAGAGGATAATAGCTCACACAGATATTGTAGTACCAGAGACATACTAACCTTATCATATTTTGGCACCACCTAGAAAATTGCTTTCCATTTACTAACACAAGTTCCTAGCAACAAGTTTCTTTGCCTTTTATTCCTGTTGCACATCCTCAGAAAATAAGTGCTAAAAGGTATTAAAACTATCATCCAGCAGTTAAATTAAGTTGTTTCAAGTCATGGGTGTATCAAACACTCCCTCTGTCTTGTGTCTGTAGGTCCAGTCTGTGAGGAAGGTTGTGATAAATGTCACTGGCCAATTCCAAAATAAAGGGAGAACCACTGTTACCTGGGCCACAGGGAAGTCACTACAATAATCTTTGGAGAGTCCTTCTGAATTTTCAGAATGACCCTGGATATCAGTGGAAAGTCATACAAGAATATTCCAGTTCAAGGAAATGAGAACTCATCTGCTTTCCAGGCCTTCTTGCAAGTCCTGGAGCAGAACTTTGTTAGTTTGTCAGAGAAAAAAAGATCTACCTGAGGTACTTCCCAAAGCTGGATCAAATCCCGGAAGACCCACTGATTCAGTTTCTATTCAAACAGCTGAATCAAATTCTGGAAGACCCACTGATTCAGTTTCCATTCACAAGGATCTGTCCTGGAACTGCTCAGCTTGTATACTACAATGTTTTGCCCTAACAGAACATAATATGCCTGAGACTGTGCTGAATTGCTATATTCCAAGCTAGCAAGCAGCTAATCTGCACAGAGGGTAAGGTCTGAAACCCCAGTTTGTTTAGATGCCACATTGCTGTGGAGTTGTCTGTAATCACATGTAGAGGCTCTTAGGAATCACAGATGATTGTGTGACGAGGGCATTTATAACTGCCAACATCTCCTTTATGTGTGTATGTTTTGGTATGCCTTTATTTGTTTTAAAGACTCTGCATTTTTACCTTCACAGACAGTTCCCCAAGCAAAATCCGAAGTGTCCATTGTTTCAGACTGCACTGGAGCTGGAAAGAGAATGGAAGATGTGGATTCAAGCAAAATCGGTATTTCTATCAAAGCAGTTCCCTTTTTAAAAATCCCAGTATGGGAATCTAAAAACTCAGGGGGACTTGATGTTGGGACCATACAAATTTCATGTAACACTGAATTTTTCTTATACAAAGTCTGGCTTGAGGAATCATGATAAATCATAGTAGCCATGAATCCTGGTATTGTTAGAAATTCTCTTGTTGATGTGACTGAGTGAATAAGCACAGCAATAGCTCTAGATATGGATCTACTTTTTCCTGTGAAAGAAAATCTCTGAACTGAAGTATTTAAGAGACACCCCAAAAAAGCAATCCTATGGGAAGATGTCCTCACTGACCAAACCAGAAAACACTTCGCATCTACCCTACTGTTTCCAACACTTCTCTATTCAATCTCTATTTTCACCAACTTACAACTGTCTTAGCTTTCAAGGAGCAAACAATGCAATCACAAAGAAGCAAAGTTTGCAGTAAATCACACACAAAAATTCCACCACTGCCTAGCACTCAACAAACTGAACTGTCTTGAACTACTGCATTGCTAGCTTACTCCCAGCTTGCGATTACTCATAACCTCATCAATAAACCTACAAACAGTCCATACCTGTCAACTGTAGTCCTGCCATACAAGCCAAATAAACCCCTTTGTTCAACCTAAGTGCTGCTCCTCCATGTCACTAAGTCCAACAATACAGCTGGCAACAGTCTGTTCTCAAACTATGCCACCAAAGCATGGAACATCTTACCCCTCTCTCTAAAAAATAGAACATAATCTCAAACATTTTAAATGGAAGCTAGTGTCACACCTGCCGAATCTCTGGCTCTACCCCACTCATACACCAAGCCTGGATAAATACCCAAAGACTAAAGCATAATTCCACACTTCTTCCTAACCTTCAGCTACTTCCTTTTCATCCATTCTTCTCTATACGCTCACCATTTGCCATAAATGACTACAATCCCACTTTCCCACTCACTTCACCTTTTTTTTTTTTTTTTACACTCGCCTATAGAATCTTTTCTCCTCCTCATCATCACTTTCAACTAAGTCTAGTCCTTCTTTGATTACTCTTTAGTCTGGTACACCAGCTGCTGAATAGCATAACAAAACTAAAACATAAAAGGATGCTACTTTTCTGAAACTTTATGTTTTTTGTTTTTGTTATGAAACTGCTTACTGAAGTATACAAATGCTACTTGGTCCACTGAAATTTATATCGGTATACTAAATTATGCTCATCATCTTCCTTTGCTCAAAACAATAATCTGCATCAGTGCCTTACTGCATTACTATGCAGCCTTTTCAAAGTACTACTGAATAACTTCATTAATAAACTTTTACAAAAATGTCATTGTTCACTAAACTATGTATATACTTGTAAAATCCTGTTTTTTTCTACATTATGCATAAATCTTTATCCAGTACGTAATATTTGGAGCTTTTCTCCATAGGTCCCTAGGCCTCCACTGAAAAGGGGACTTTGTGCCCAGTAGGACTTTCCAGGGCAACAAATACAATAAAGTCAGACAAGAATTCTGAATGTTGTTCTGAAAAACTGGGCTGTGAAGGAGATCTCTAACCTACGTTAAGAGATTCCAAGTACCTTGAAAAAAGACTAAAAAGACAGGCAAGTTGTCTGAATATGTGAAAACCCTGCAGTCTACAGCAGGCTATCACTGGATGTATACACTTTGTAAACACCCTTGGAGAAGTAGATAACCCAAAAGATAATGCAGAGAATGGAGGACAAGTGTAATCCAGACATAGAAAACAATTTAAAAGGTATGAAATCTGATGATACAAGAATATCATAAGCATCCTTTGAATACAAAATTACCAAAATGAAACTGCAGTGGGGAGTCTGTTCAACTTTGGAACTTGTACAAACTGATTTGGAAAAGAGAGCTAGGACTGGACTCCATGAGGCTTCTTTCTTTGAAAACAGAAACATTCTTGGAATAAAAACATTTTTCTAACACAGGAAAAGAAATGGCTTTTACAACCCTGAGATAGCAAGTACTGAATGACAGGAAGGAAATACAAATTTGACTTGGTGGGTGGAGAGGAATACCCTGAAAAGGAGGAACAGCCTTCCACTGCCACCTGTACTACTGATGGATCGCTCTCAGAACCCATTTGTCTGCTATTATCTGTTGTGAAATAGAGCCTTTCCCATCTTTATCAAAGGGGGAGAGAATACTATTTACCAAGTGTTTAGCTGCAGTAGCATTTGCCCAGAAATCACTGCAGGGAATCACCTGGGATTAGAAAAATATCTGTAAGACTGAGGAACTTTATATACTCTATCTGCCTTCCTCTATGGGCTTGCAGGCTGGCTGTCAGGCATGTTTACAGGATGAAGTAAAAACAGCCCCAAAGCTATCCGAACAGGAGGAACAGGAATAGGATGAGGAAATTCCTCTGGTAACAAATCATAATATTACTTTAAAGTGACTGGAATGTCACTATGCTCCCACAACATGGTTTCAGAAAAAGAAAATCCTTTCAAGGAACACTCAGAAGAATTATTCTCTTCAAGATCAGACATCAAAGGAGAAAACACAGAAATGGTTCCCTCACAATCATTTCCCTGTTCATAATCCTGGGAAAGCTCAGAAATTTAAGAATTCCTTTTCTTTTTACCAGTAAAACCAGAATAAGAAGGGTCTAAAGCCTGAAATGAACCCCAAACTAAGCCCAATAAATCATCTCTGTCCAAAGTGAGAGAGATAGGGGAAGATGCACGTTTAACTTTCTTCTTTTTAATAGGAATTCCAAAAAAAGCAGACAAATTCCTCTCAGGAATATCACCTTGGGGAACGGGCATCCCAGTCCAGCTAGGCAAGGAGGCATTCCCCACTCCTCATCCTGACACTAACAAGAGTGGTTTTCCCATGCCCACAAGTGAACGCTGACAGCTGCAGAGGACACATCTAACCCCTGATCTATGACAGCTTAAGGAAATTCACCAGAGGTGACAAAGGAAGATGATGAATTGTCTGAGAAACCAGGAATGGCCACAGCAGTCACCCATCTGTGGCTGAAGCAAACTTGTAGCCTGCTGAAGGGTCAAAGGCCGTTTAACAACTTTCCCCTTTTTGTGGCTAGATGAGGGAAGAACTGAGGAATTGATAAGCTATTCCATAGCAATGCCAAGAATGAAGCCTGAAGTCCAGGAATCAGTGACAGCATTTGCTGGTGAAAGTTAAGTATCAAAAAGTAGCGCTTTTAGCATAAGAAAGAAAAAAAAACCCTGACATGCCAAATACAAACTTACCCCAAAAGACCTATTTATTTGTCTTTGTTGACCGGGAAAAAGTCCGACTGGTTGAAACCCATTTTCAGCGAGGGCCTAGGAAGAAGCTCCACATTTAAGTTACACATTGTGTACATTTAAAACTGCAAGGTAAAAACATCTACTTTATATAATTTTTAAGTATTTCTTAAATGAACATACAGTGGATATAGAAAGTGTACACACCTCTGTTAAAATGCCAGTTTTTTTGTGATATAAAAGAAGTGCGACCGCAATAAATCATTTCAAAACTTTTCCCATCTTTTAATGTGACCTATAACTTGTACAACTCAATTGAAAAACAAACAAATTTGTTAGGGGAAAAAATAAAAAACGTACAATAAGCTAGTGTGCACACCCTTAAACTAATACTTTGTTGAAGCACTTTTTGATTTAATTACATCATTCAATCTTCTTGGGTAGGAGTCTATCAGCATGCCACATCTTGACTTGGCAATATTTGCTCACTCTTCCTTGCAAAAGTGCTTCAAATCTGTCAGATTGTGAGGGCATCTCTTGTGCACAGCCCTCTTCAGGTCACCCCACAGATTTTCAATTGCATTTAGGTCTGGGCTCTGGCTAGGCCATTCCAAAACTTAAAATTCTCTTCTGGTGAAGCAATTCATTTGTTGATTTGGAAGTATGCTTGGTGTCATTGTCATACTGAAAGGTGAAATTCCTCTTCATCATCAGCTTTCTAGCAGACGCCTGAAGGTTTTGGGCCAAAAGTGACTGGTATTTGGAACTGTTCATAATTCCCTCCACCTTGACTAAAGCCCGAGTTCTAGCTGAAGAAAAGAAACCCCAAATCATGATAATGCCACCACCATACCATGCTTCACTGTAGGGATAGTGTTCTTTTGGTGATGCAAGTGTTTTTGCGCCAAACATACCTTTTGGAATTGTGGCCAAAAAGTTCAACCTTGGTCTCATCAGACCATAACACATTTTCCCACATGCTTTTGGGAGACTTGATATATTGCTTTGCAAATTTTAGCCGGGCTTGGATGATTTTCTATGTAAGAAAAGGCTTCCGTCTTGCAACCCTACCCCATAGGCTAGACATATGGAGAATACAGGAGATTTTTGTTGCATGTAGTACACAACCAGTACTTGCCAGAAAATCCTGCAGCTCCTTCAGTGTTGCTGTAGGTCTCTTGGCAGCCTCCCTGACCACTTTTCATCTAGTCTTTTCATCAATTTTGGTGGGATGTCCAGTTCTTTGCAACATCACTGTTGTCCCATATTTTCTCCACTTTTTGATGACTGTCTTCACTGTTCCATGGTATATACAGTGCTGTAGAAATTTGTTTGTACCTTTCTCCTGACTGATACCTTTCAACAATGAGATCCCTTTGATGCTTTGTAAGCTCTCTGCGAACCATGGCTTTTGTTATAGCAGGAAAATGTCAGGAAAATCTTACTAGGACAGCTGAACTTTACTTGGGGTTAATCAGAGTCTCTAATTGATAGCAGGTGTATACCCAAGACTGAATGCTGCAATTAAAGCAAAAGGTGCTTCAACAAAGTATTAGTTTAAGTAAGGGTGTGCACATTTATGCAACCAGCTTATTGTACGTTTTTTATTTTTTATATTTTCCCTTAACAGATTTGTTTGTTTTTCAATTGAATTGTACAGGTTATAGGTCACATTAAAGGTAAAAAAAAGTTTTGAAAAGACTTATTGTGGTCTCATTTTTTTCTATCACAAAAACCTGGGATTTTAACAGGGGTGTGTGCACTTTTTATATCCACTGTGGCAAACAAAAACACAAGAGAGAAATTAATACAATTTGGCTAATTACTGAACAGAGAAATAATATACAATAACAGTTTACGTATTTATACCATGATGTTTACAGGGAAGGATCAGAAAGACAAGTAGAATATATCTTAAAAATTGATAAGACAGAGATATGAAAGGAGAAATTATGGAAATGAGCAGGAAAATAAATGGACAGAAGAGGAACTGTAATTAGTAGTGGGGAGTAAGACAAGGAGGAAAAGTAAGAGTTTAGGAAATAAGTGCAGTATTAGGAGGCGTGATTAGCTACAAAAAGATATGGAAGCTTTCAACTGGAATATCTCAGAAAACTACTCAAATGGGTACGGGCCCAGTTACGGGACACCACTGAATTTCTCCAGGTCATCTCTGAAATGCAGCTTGAGCCGGGTTGGTTACTTTGTACCTTGGATGTTACAGCGTTATACACCAGTATCCCGCACTGGGCTGGGATTGATGTCTTAGAATATTGGCTGTACAAATCTGCGTTATACCAACCCGGTTTCAATACATTTCTCATTTGTCTTGCTGAGCATGTACTCACGAAGAATGTTTTTTCTATCATGATAAATGCTACCTCCAGATTCAAGGTACGGTTATGGGCGCCTCATTTGCCCCAATCTATGCCGATTTACTTATGGCCTACATTGAGGAGCATTTACGATAGCTCACATAATTTGTTCCTGGCGGAGACTGACATTTGGAAAAGATATTTGGATGATTGCTGGATGGTATGGAGATCGGATGTGAATTACTTACATGACTTTGTCAGTTACCTGAATGAGAACAAATGGGGGATACATTTTACTGTAAACTATGATATGGATCGGATCACTTTTTTGGATGTTTTGGTGACCAGAGGTCCTGACAACACCTTAATTTCTGACTTTTACCGTAAGTTCCCTGAATACAATTCCCTTCTCCATGCCACCAGCTATCATCCTCCACATATCTGTAAAAACATTCTCAAGTCTCAGTTTTTGAGAGTTAAACGTATATGAATGGACAATAGCACGTATCAGTATTTCAGAGATGACCTTGCAATTAGATTCAGGAACAGCTGGGTACAAGGTGTGATGCATTATTCAGGCCAAGAACAGGGTGGATACCATTGACAGGGAAAGACTTCTTCAATATAAAAATAAGGTTGTTGATGGTGAATCCATTATATGTTTTGGTAGGAATACTGGAGTGCTGATGGACATTGTCCAGCATCATTGGAACATCTTGCTGGCAGACAACAAACACTGTGAAGATGAATGACTGCTTCGGTTTGTGTCAAGTATAGAACTCCAAAATAAGGCTCCAAGCAATAGCGTTCCGGTGGCGTATGTTCAGCCCGTCTTAGGCAGGCAGGGCCATAACTTCAAATTTTTTTGGACTTAACTTTAACCCCTTCAACGACGTGAAGCAGTACCAGTATGCGTTCAACGAAGAAGGAATCAACAAGAAGCACGATGTTCTGGTTAAACTTCTCAAAAGGTATCGCTCTATTGATTTGGAAAATTGCTATTTTCAAAGATGTATAGA
This sequence comes from Protopterus annectens, assembly GCF_019279795.1. NCBI lineage: Eukaryota > Metazoa > Chordata > Ceratodontiformes > Protopteridae > Protopterus > Protopterus annectens. Next base: position 1,692,814,803 of record NC_056728.1, read on the forward strand.
ACTTAAAATTATACCTAAGGGGCTTAGATTTTTTAAATGCCCCAATGGCGTCAATAAAGGGGATGCCATGTTTAAGTCACTAGTTGACTTCTTTTGAAGTTTTTAGAATTATTAATGGATAACAATACAGCCAAACTGCATTTACTGAAAGATGAGATTGCCAGCTTAGAAAATGACATTAACGGCTCATTAATTGAGAATCATAGAGTTGATTTCTTCAATGATTTAACTGAGGAAGTGGAGAAGCATTCTATGGATGTTATAAATCGGAAGCATTCAAAACTACTTTTTTGACAACTTCATTAGTGGTTATAACAAAAATAACAGTAATTATACCACTAATAACAGTAAAAGGGTTTATACCAGGAACTTTGGGGCAGGTAATAGTCGGACTACTACTGCGGTGGTTTCCACCGGTGGTTCAGATACTTATAGGGACAAATTGACAGTGTCTAAGGAACCTTTGTTCAGAAAAGCGACAGTAGTTGATAAAGGCAATATTGCTTCGGGTCACACCACAGAGTTGGTGACCGACAGTGATTCTGTTATCGTCTCAGCCGACAAGGATCTGACTGGAAATAAAGTTGACGACTGTGGTAATGCTGGTAGGATTGATACTGCCTTACGTGGGTCTACAGCAGATCTTCCTGTTTCTTCTTTTTTAGGGAAGAAGAATCCACTCCCCCCCAGGAAAACAGTATTCACAAGGAGCCGGACTTAAGAGATATGAGACATTCATTGTTGACTGTCAATAACAATAATTTTGACATTATTAATTTAACTAACACAGTTTTTACCGAAAGTGAATTAAATATTCTGAGGTTGGGTTTAAATTTTGTTCCTACAACTAGAGCCGACTTTGGTAAAACAGTGGTAGACATTAAAAAATATGTCAGAAAACTGAACTTGTCCTATTTAATGCACAACGTTCCAGAAGTTAATACTGTTTTGAGAAAACCATCTACTTACAACCCACAATTAATACATACCTTGAAAGTTTTTGAAGATTTAGGTTTAAAGGAACTGGATGGGGTTTTATTAAGTAAAAGTCATTTTAAATATAACTTTACTTTGGATGAAAAAACAGCATTTCAGCAACTTTGTGATAAAAATCATTTGCTAAGATTTATGAAGAGCGATAAGGGTGGCAATATAGTGATAATGGAACAGAGAATGTATAAGCAAAAAATGTTGGATATTCTTGAGAATGGTGAAGAATATGAGGTTATTTCCCTATTTGAGATTAAGAAAAGACATCGTCTGATCCATTACCACTTATATGAGGCATTTATGTCTGGGGAAATCACCCTTGACATGTACAATTTTTGTGTTAACGAACATCCTAAGATTGGGGTCCTATTTGGGATCCCCAAAATACACAAAAACATCACTAGTCCACCCTTTAGACCTATAGTCTCTTCACCTCACTCCATTACAGAGGGTATCTCCCTTTAGGTCCATTAGTTTCTATCCAAGAACCCTTTGTTAAAGATTCTTGGCATTTTTTGGTTAAAGTTAAGGAATATATGGACACTCTAGTTTTTGACCCTGACAGATTTATTATTTTAACTTTGGATGTGGTATCTCTTTTTACTAGTATTCCCCATGATGATGGAGTTGAAGCTGTTAGAACACTACTAACCCAGTGTGGTTATTATGGTGCCAACAGTGTATCAATAATTTGTAGACTACTGGATATTGTACTACATAATAGCTTTTTGAAACTTTTTGGCAATGGGTTCCCCCACAGCACCGGCCTATGCTAATTTAGTTATGACCTGGTGGGAAAGAGTACATCTGGAAAAATTAAGAAACAGCTATCATATTTCATTCTACTGTCGTTTATGGGCGACTTGTTTTTATTCTGGAGGGGAATAAGGACACAGTACACTCTTTTGTTTCTGAACTAAACTCCACAGTTGATTTCTTGAAATTCACCATTGGAGATAGTGGCAACTGTGGTGGGATACCACTGAATATAGGTTCACAAACAGCTATCTTCATTATAGAAGTGGGCATTGTAAATACACAATTAGAAACATTCCCAAAGGACAAGGGACTGTGATCTTATTCTAGAATTCAAATTTATTATTAAACTTTTTATTGGAATAATATTTTGCATGAGATCAGGAACAAAAGAGTGACACAGTTTCAAGCAATTTTAAATATGGTTGACTTTAAAGACGTCACCTTTTTAAATAAAAAGAATGGTAATTATTCAGGAGACAATGAGTTGGTATGCTCTCTAGACTTGAGCATGAATAGCCCTGACATTAGACGTATAATAGAAAATAATTGGAAAATTATACAAGGTAATTTGGATATTGCTAATGTACTGGGGGGTAGACCAAAATTTACTTTTAGAAATAGTTATAATTTTAAAAAAGCCCTTGAATATCATGGGAAGAATTCTGTGAGTATATGTTCATCTACATTTGGGCATAATACCAAAGGTATGTTTAAATGTAATAATTGTAATATGTGTAGATTTATAGCAGTTGGTCCTTATATAGCTTTGACAAAATATTAGAGGTCCCAAAATATGTTGACTGCAATACAAAAGGGGTTGTGTACATAGGTTCCTGTATTTCTTGTCCTAAATTTTATATAGGAATGACAACTAGGAGCTTAAAGACCAACACTTATATTGCATCAAAAGGCATGATGAGACCAGCACAGGGAATGTCACTTTTATATAAACATTCCAGGGAATGTCATAATTTTAAGAAATTTTTGTTTTCTGTCCTTGAGGTTTGCAATCTGGATCTAAGGGGTGGTAATTTTAAAAATTATATTGAACAAAGAGAGGCAGATAAACCCAATTAATATTAAATGTTTTCATGTATCAAGAAAGATGCTGCTATAAACTTTTTTATTTAGATACAATGTTGTAGTTTTTAAATAATTATGCTACTTAATTAGTTTTAATTGTGTTATTGAATGATTGTTTAATGGAATAACTGTTTTGTGGTGGGAGTATTTATTGAGTTTTATTACTTTGTATGAGTTTTCTGATGAAGTCATTTTGCTTGGAGCCTTATTTTGGAGTTCTATACTTGACACAAACCGAAGCAGTCATTCATCTTCACCTTGTTTTTTGTTGGTTGAATTGGTGGTTTTGTTTTTTTTATTTAGACAACAAACACTCTGAACTGTTGGAGAATAGATGCCACTTTTCCTTTATGAAGGGTAGGAATTCGGCTTCTTACTTCAATCATTATAAACATGGGTCTAGTCATAAGAAAGATTATTTTCAAACTACACTTTTGGGGGATCCAGTCGTAGGTTGCTTTCCTTGTGGTCAATGCACATACTGTCCAAGGGTCATGAAGACTAAGTGCTTCAGTAGTAAAACACTAGCCAGGTTTATAAAATTTTTTTTTTGCCACTTGCCAAACAGATTGGGTGATTTACTTAGCCATCCATAATTGTTCAGCCTTCTACACTGGACAAACATCGCGACCGGTCAAATTTAGGATTTCTGAGCACTTTTGTGATATAAAACTTTTAAAAAATTACTAATGCCCTTTATAAACACACTACAGTACATAAGAATTTTTTTTTTTAATTTTATAATTATTAATCGAATTTTGTGCATCAGATTCAACAAGACAGGCTGGCATGAGATGCTGAACAACAAAGAAAAAAATGGATCATTAAGCTGGGGGGTTTGTTTGCTCCTGGACTTAAAGAGCACCGTTAATCAGTCACATGATTATGTTGTTTTTTACTACTAACTAGTTAATTCATGTTCTATACACTGTTGAAGGCTATGTGATTTACTAAGCCGAAACCGGTCTGTTTCTTTCTCCTACATTAGTATGTGCTTTTAGTACATAATAATAAATACTGGTTTATTGCCACAGTTTGCTGGTCTCTGTCTGAGAAAAAACAAAGATGGGAAGAGAAGAATGGGTTGGTTGCAACAATAATTATAAGAGTTGCAAAAGAGTACAAGGCACTGGGAAGACAGGGCGGAAAGTAGAACAGATGGAGTAAAAAGAACACTGCAGGAAGAACTTAACACTGTGGCGCAGTGTTGCAGCGGTTAATGTTGTCGCCTCACAGCAAGAGGTTCTCCAGTTCGATTCTCGGCTGGGGTGCCTTCTGTGTGGAGTTTGCATGTTCTCCCTGCATTCGCGTGGGTTTCCTCCCACATTCTAAAGACATGCTTCTGGAGCATTTCTCCCCGGGCCTCCACTGAAAACAGGATCTGTGGAACCTAGTCAGACTTTCTCGGTCAACAAATGTTAAATAAAATGCAAAAAAAAAAAAAAATAAGATGCTACTTAGAATAACAAAAGTGAAAAACTATACTTTAGTACTAGTTCACAATCACTGAACGACCTGGCAGTGGAGGTACAGACAACAGGAAATGCGAGAGGAATTTATAATAGATTGATAAATGGGACAGCAGAAAAGGAATCTGGGAGATCCATTAGCAGTGTTTAGAAGATATTATGAAGAACAGCATAAGTCAGAGGGAGGCCTGGAAGTTCAGACAAAACGATGACACTACAAAGCTGCCAATAACAAAGGAAGAGATGATGTCTTTGGAAAGGGAGGTAACAGAAGGGAAACAGAGGATATTCTTAGTAAAATGGCTAGTAATAAATCACCAAAGGGTTACAGACTCATGTTCACTTGGTTAATAAAGGGAGAGAATCTCAAAGTCCTGGAAAGCCTCACAGGTGTCAGTAATTTACAAAGTGAGGAAGGATCCTGGTCTTCCATCCTCCTACATGCCCATCTCGGTGTTAAATCATGATTATATGATGTTTATGGCAACAATGGCAATTAAATTTGAAGACATTACCAGGAATAGTATATACTAACTAATGGGACTTAATGGGAGTGGAGTGGAGGATGGGAGATAATGTATTACTAGCAGGGTAAGTATCCCAAGATGCACAACATAGAGGGAAATAATTGAAGACATCATCACTGGACAATGAAAAGGCATTTGACAGAGTAAGATATTTTTTTTGTTTGAGGTGATGGCAAATTTGTGGATACCTGATAGCATAAACAAGATGTTGCAGAGAATATATGGAAAGGCAGAAGCAGAGAGTTAAAATTATGATGCTATTGTCAGGGAACCACCTGCTAGAAAGAACAATGCAAGGTTGCCCTATGTCATCTTTACTGTTTGTGATATAACTGGAGCCCTTGGTGTTACAAACTAGGGCATCAAAAATAAAGGGGTATAACTGGACGGGAACACAAAGGAAGCAGACACTGCATGCAGATAACATATTGATAAAACTAGCAAATCAGAAGGAAGATTGTATACTATTATGGGAGATGATCAATAGATACTGAAGGAAAATGGATTATAAAATAAACAAAGATGAGACAAACTGAAAAAGAAACAGAAATCTTGAAGCCTGGGTTGGTATGGAAGAGGATCGGGAGAATAAAGAAACAATTAAATATCTGGGTATCCCATAAGAAGAAACAATGGAACAGCATAATAAAGCATGGGAAAATGCAGGAAAAATTAGAAGTTAGAGTGTCCAAGTTCTGCAATAACATATTTTACCTCAAATATTATACCAAGGGCCACCTAAGAATATGTGACAGTGTCAAAAGATAAGGGGGGCGTAGGGGGTTCTGCATGCAAAGACGTGTACAGGTGTATTGTTTATATGCACACAAAAGCAGTATAACTTGGAATGGAAAAATTATGGTTAGGGTCGAGGATACAATTATGCTGTTGCTAAAGGGCGGACAAGGGGAATGGAGAACAACATTACTGGAAGAGTTAAGTAAGATTACAAAACAGCTATTGCAGAGGAAAGTAGTAAGGGACTGTGAGAAAGAACTGCAGAATCAGTAGTAATGTAAGACATGGGGAGTAACAAACAACTAAATGTAGATGACTGGGACCAAAAACAGGTTAGAATTTGGTAACAATTAATAGTAAGTGGAACAGCAAAAACATGGACAGAAATACAGAAGGAATTTCATCAGGTAGAGCAGTTAAAATTATATGATGCTGGAGTGTGAAGGACAGCACAGAGGTTGAAGTATAAGTGGAAAAAGGAGAGAATACTGGAATTAATAAATGAACTGAAGGATACAAGAGATGGATAGGGAATATCAAGTCTCTTACAATGAGTATATAGAACGTTATTAACTTTAAAAACAAGGTTACCTGAAAAAGTGAAGGAACCCTGGGAAAAAGAACTGAGCATTACAATTAATATGCAGGAATGTGGACAAATGCATCAATTCTTGAGGTATGCCACTAAGTAAAGGAAATGCTGCATCTTTTTGCAAGAGTGTTTGTACAGATGTGTTTATACCACCAGCAGAATAAAAAGAATGTTCCTAATGGCCAATGAGAGCTGTTGGAGATGGGAGGAGACAGACAAAGGGACATCAGCACATATTATAATGGACTGTGAAAGCCTGGAAAATTAAAAAAATAAGATTTTGCAGGATTGGGAGGAATTGGTAGATAAAATGGTAAAAGGGCATGTGGAGGTTACAAAGAAGGTCTACTTATTAGGTGAAATAGGACAGAACCCACATAGCAGCAAACTTTGAAATACTAAGTTTGCTGTTAGCAAAGAACGCAACTACAAAAAAAATAGATAAAAAGGTTCCCAACAAAAAAAAGACTAGCTATGAAAGCTAGTAACAACAGGCAGAAAAATAAGAAAGAGAAAAGCAAAAACAAGGTGAGAGGGCGTATAAAAAAGAAGCAAAAAGTGGATGGCTGGAGAAAACAGATCAAGATGCAGTAAAATACACTATTCAGGATTAGTAAAGGACATATGGAAGAGGAACATAACAGATGGCAATATAGAAAAT
>NC_056728.1:1692822121-1692840207 GCF_019279795.1 Protopterus annectens
AAAACTCTCCACAGTCAGCTGAAAACACTCAATCTCGCCGCATGGAAAATTCCTTAACACCACAACAGACCCTACTCTCCAAGGAGGTGCAGGATGTCATTTTGGAGGCCAGAAGGCCATCTACTAGAAAAGCTTACTCCGCAAAATGGAAGCGGTTTTGCTCTTGGAATGAGAAAAAAGGCCAGGACCCTAGAAAACTGAACTTGCCTCAGATATTACAGTACCTAACAGAGCTGCTGAACAGTGGACTATCATTTTCTTCCATAAAAATCCATGCCTCAGCCATTTCTCATTTTCCATCAGGACAGGGTTTCCCTTTGTACCAACCCTTCATTTATGCCTAAAGTGGTATCCAGGGTAGCTTTAAATCAGGCCATACACCTACCTACCTTTTTCCCAATCCTCAAAATAAAGGGGAAAGGCTGCTACACTCTTTAGACATCCATAGGCAGCTACGTTACTACTTGGACAGAACAAAGTCCTTCAGGAAATCAGAACAACTCTTTGTGTCCTATGCTGTAGGGGCTCAAGGGAAGCCAGTTACCAAACAGACTATTTCAAAGTGGATAGGCCACTGCATACGGTTTTGTTATTCCTATCATGGGAAATCTGTTCCTACAGGTATCAGATCACACTCCACCAGGGCCACAGCTACCTCTACAGCCTTCCTCAGAGGAGTTCCTACCAAAGATATTTTGGAAGCAGCCACTTGGAGTTCTGTACATACCTTCACAAAACACTATCACCTGCCTTTATATTCCAGAACTAGAGCAGGCTTTGCCACTGCTGTGTTGCAGGGCATTCTGGCTCAACCCAGTTCCTCCTAGTACCTACCACCCTGTGCGTAGCTTTGGGATTCTACCCATCTGTGATTACTGCAGCTGTATGCACGATGAACATAGTACAGTTTTGTACCTACCATAAATGTAGATGTTCGAGTGCTAATACAGCTGCAGTACAGGTTTCCCTCCCTCCTTCCCCACTTGGTAAAGGCATGGGGCCGAACACCCTCTTCATACTACCTGACTGGGTGATCCTTCTATGGTTTATTTGCTTGCAACTACTGATTTTGGATTATATTGCATTGATTGTATATACATAGAAACATTATTTATGTATTGCCTTCCTTCTGGGGGCACCTGACATCTGGGGCAAGAAAGACTGAAGAACATGGCGTCGGCTGTGTCTTATATACTCTGGCCTCGCTGACGTCAGGAGAGAGAGCGACAACAACCGACGCCAGACCAAGACTTTGGAATTCAGCCGAGGGACCGCCTGACGGCAGAAAACCCATCTGTGATTACTGCAGCTGTATTAGCACTCGAACATCTACATTTATGGTAGGTACAAAACTGTACTTTTTTATACCTCTGATAACTTGACATCAGTCTTGAAGCGACAGCAGCTGACGCAGAAATACTAAGCCTCTGGTATTCGGGCCGACTGAGGGCTACCCCTGGCAGGATAACCCAAGTGTGATGACTGCAACAGTGAACACACTCGAACATCTACATTTATGGTAAGTGTACACAACTGTACTTTAAGAATCATATCTCTAGATAAACCATAAGTAACCATGTCTGTGTGTGACTGCAGTAGATATCACTTAAGGCCACACTAGTGAATTCAGGTGACAAAGTTAGAGCAGTTGTGCTGTTTACTTGTAGGTCTACACGATGGAAAGACTAAAAGCCCTGCTTCTCCATATCACTGGATACAGAGTTGAGATAAATAAGGCCAAGTCAGTCGTGATAGTTTTGCAAGTGTGAAAGAAATGTTGCCCAGGTACCTTCTGCACAGGAAAAAAATGTAGAGTTTAAAATGAAGTTCATAAGTGCAGTACAGGAGGAATATGAAACTATTATTACACAAGACTAAGGAAAGTAGCAAGAAACTGCAGAATTTCCAAGCAATGGACATAGATGCATATTGTCCAGACTTGGTGCTCAGGAAGAGTGGAAAGGAAGCCATGGTCTAATCCAGAGCTGGCTTTGGATAATGTCTTTGAATTTGCCATATCAGGGCTGCAAGTACAGGGAATAGAAGATTGTATAACAAAGCATGGACACATTAGATTATGTCATTACTGTGTGTGTGTGTGTGTGTGTGTGTGTGTGTGTGTGTGTGTGTGTGTGTAAGAAAAGAAATAGTGAACAAATGAAAGGGAGCAAGATGCACGTTGTTGAATGCTAGTCATTTGGCAACAGCTGCCACACATAGGATACTGGCCTGCTAAAGGGTAGACTTAAAAAGTGTTAAATAATTTTTTTAATTATTTTATTTATTTATGCATTTAAAATTTGTTTAATAGAGTGCAGCACTCATTACAAGTAACCAATTTCACTCTCACCCCTGAAATTCAAAGAAAATCAGAATTACAATTAGTGAGAGATACAAATATCTATTTTCAATACTTTTTTGCTATCTACGAGTGGAATATAAATTATAGGTTCATAGGTAGGTACTAGGCTATTGTATTGGCCCAAGGGCATAAGTAAACCTAGCCAACAAGGTTCCCTGGCTTACCCCACCCAAGAAGGTTATTTTCCTGTGCCCCTGTCGAGCAGAGCCACAGAAGTGATCCCGGGGTGTATTTCCTATTTCCATTCACTCATCAAGATTTTTCTTGAAGAGTACTAATGAGGAACTCTGCTTGACATAGATCAGTAGCTTGTTCCAGAGTATGGGAACTCTCTGGGACAGGAATCTGTCCCTCCAGCATGTCCTGTTTATTGTGGTGACAAGGTTTAGGGCCCTAGAGCATGTAGCTTGGAGGGATTGGGATTTCTTTAGTTGTAGCATGTCCAACAGCTCTGGGTTTGACATAACTTTATATGTTAGGCAGAGATCACCTCAGAGTAGGCAATATGCTACGGAGTAGAACTGGAGTTTTTTGAGATGGTCAGTGTAGGGCATCTGTTTGAGGCCAGTAATCCTCTTTGTGAGGTACTTCTGTGGCCTTTCCAGCTGCTGCAGATGTCTTGTGAGGTACATTCTAAAAAGGGCGTTGTGCTCTATAATGGGTCTGAGTGTCGAGTAGAGGGGAACAATGACCTCTTTTTTTTCCTGGATGAGAACCCTTTTGTGATGAGGTGTGCCACGTAGAAGGATTTCCTGACTACTGTGGCGATGTGATTATCAAAGGAGAGACTACTGTCCATCTGGGTCCCAAGGTCTCTTATCACACATTCGGTGATAGACTGCCGCGTATGTGGTAGTTCATGGGTACAGAGTTTTTACCAAAGGGGATGACAATGCACTTTTTGGCATTGAGTTTGAGGCCATGGCTATGACACCAGGCATCTGTCTCAGTGAGGCCCTTCTGTAGGATGTCCACATCGTTTGGGGACTTGACTATGGCTCCTAGTTTGCAGTCATCTCTGAACTTCGTTAGCCAAAGGCCTTCTGGGTTAGCCTGTACTTCAGAGAAGTAGATACCAAACAGGAGAGATCCCAGGACTGAACCCTGTGGTACTCCACTTGTCACTGGTTTGAAGTCAGATTTGGAGTCTGCAACTTTTACAGTGTGGGCTCTGTCAGTGAGCCATTTGGCAACCCATCTTGTGACGTAGGGATTTATACCTAGTTTAGTGAGTTTAGCTATAATTCCAGAATGGGGGATGGTGTCAAAAGCCTTGGCGAGGTCAAGATAGGCTGTGTGAACCACCTTACCTCGCTCACGGCTTTGGTGACTGCCTCAAAGAAGTTGATCAGGTTCAGGAAGCATGATCTGCCTTTCACAAACCCGAACTGGGTGGGGTCCAGAGTTTGGAGGTTACCAATGTCTTTGTTTGAGATCCATGGCCTTACAGACCACGCTCGTCTGGCTAGTAGGGCGATAGTTCCCGGGATCAGTGGTGGCTCCCCCTTTGTGCAGTGGGATAACTGTTGCTGTGTGCCATTCTGTGGGCACAAAGCCTGACATGAGGCTATGATTGAACATGGTGCTTAGGTGGGGTGCCAGTTTGTTCTGAAGATGTACATGTTTCACTGTTGCAGTCATTGCATTTGGGTAATCTGCTTGCAGGTTGCCCAAAGTCGGCCTGATTAACAAATTCTTGGGTCCTGCGTCGGTTGCTGTCCCTTCTTCCATGATGTTAGGTCGTCAGGGGTATAAAACATGCAGCCGACACCATTACATCAGTCTTTCTTGCCGTGCCCGAAGCAGAAGCAGTTCGCAAGTGCCGTCCTGTTGACTCCTGAAATTTTCGTTCTCGAGTTTCAGAACCAAAGTCTTCAACTAAAAGCTAAGTACCCCGTTGGGAAAACTTTTTCTTGCTCCTTACCGATGTTATTAAAAGTTAATAATTGCAGTACTTGTGCAAAGCAAATACCTCATAAAGATTTTCATTCATACTGTATTCCTTGCCTAGGCCCTGACCACAACGTACCTTGCTGTCGGTTTTGTGCTTTATTTAATCAGCGCACTGTCCATCGTCTGTATATTTTTGCCTCTAAATATTTCAGTTCTCGGTTTAATTATCCAGAAATGTCATCGTTTAGTCATCCGACTACCAGGATTCCGAAAAAACGCAAAGATAAAGACAGTGCAGGCCGCCAAGGTCCAAAACTGTCGACAACGCTTCTCCTAAGCCAGTCGCCAGTTCGCCGGTACTCAGTGAGGTGCTTTCGCAGCCCATGATACCCGCTGCTTCTGATTCGCAGGCCTCTACTGAGACCCATACGGAGTCCGGTATGCCGTGAGATACTTCAACTATGGAACCCGCGGATGTCTCTACCTTGGATGGGTCTGGAGCCGCTGTGCAGGCACCTGAGGGTGTATTCAGGCCTACGGACTTGCATATTATATTGCTGCCTCCTTCATTACTAAGGCCTAAATCTCGATCCATGTCTAAAAAAACTACGGCCAGGCCACATGCTCAGGCCTCTATGCCTAAAACACAAATGATAGAAATGGCTGACAATCTAATAACTCTAATCAGGGGTAGCCAACCCCCCCCCCTTCTAAGAGGCCTAGGGCTGAGCTTGACTATAAATCTTCTGATCAGGATTCTGTTTTTTCCTGACACTTTTGATGACCTGGATTTGTCCTTACCTACTTATGAGGATTCTGATGCAGAGGACTCTATTCCCTCTGCTTCCCCTTCTGAGGATTTTTCTTTTGGGGGAACCTTACATACTCTAAGGGAACATTTTCACTGGGAAAGCCAGGAATTTTCTGATTCAAAAAAGAGGCTTGGGGATTTCCTTCTCCTACCTCAGCATAGGCCTTTGGCTATTCCTTCTGTACTAGACATTGTTGATTATGCTTTCTCGGAATCCAGTTTGGCCCGATTCCCTGCCTCCTGCTCCCAGTAAACCTGACAGATACTACAGGGTCTCTGAGTCCCACAAGTACCTTTTCAAAAATTCTATTGCAGATCCAGAGACTATTTCACAGGGGCCCAAGGGCATTCAGGCGTCTACTGCTAAAATCCTACCCCTTCTGATAGAGACTCCAGGGCACTGGATAGATGGGGTAAAAAGGTTTACACTTCAGCAACCTCGGCCGTTAGAGCTTTAAACTGCCAATTTCATGTGTTAAAATATCAGCAGCATGTTATTGGACTGCTTAAACAGAAAATGATGTTGATTCAATGCATTCTGCTGAACAAGTTAGAAAACATACTTCGCAATGTGGTTTTGATTCTTTAGAGGCCTCTTGCAGGGCTGCTGTTACTGGGTCTGTACTTAGAAGTCATGCTTGGCTTAAGGAGCAGTCTTTGCCTGATAATGTTAAGGCTAAATTGTTGGATGCTCCTTTAAATCAGGACCGCCTGTTTGGCAACAAGGCTGAAGAAGTTCTTAAAAATATGGAAGATAAAGCTAAATCTATGCAAACTGTTAAAGATTTTTTACAAGTTCAGCCTGCTAGATTTAGTAGGCACTGGCCCTCTAAGAATTGGTCCTTTCCAGATCCTTCCAGGTCTTCTCAAGCCAAACCCAGACACAGCAAAAACCCCAGGTTTCAGTCCCAGGGGACTCGCAGAACTGAGCAGTGGGGGGCCTCCACTTCCAGGTCTGGGAATAACAAGACTCCCCCCTATGGTAAACTGTCTCAATGACTTCCTTTTAAAATTTCCAAGCGCATATCTTCCGACTACCCCTTTGGGGGGAAAGATTGCTCTTCATGCAAAGAACTGGGAACTCATTAACCAGGACAAATGGGTTTTAAGTATAGTGTCCCAGGGATACAGATTTCACTTCCACATGTTGCCAATGCCAAATGGGTGGCCGGACCTACCCCCAAATATGTGGGCAGAGGCTCAAAAACAAGTACTTTCTCTCTTAAGCAGAAGAGGAAAAGGGACAAAGTTTTTCCTCGAGACCTTTCCTGGTACCCAGAAAAGAGAAATCATGGCGTCCTATTTTGGACCGGTCTACTATAAACACCTTTCTGGGGATTCCAAAATTCAAGATGCTGACTCTTCACCAATTACTTCCTATGCTAGACAAAGACGCCTGGTTGGCAACACTAGATTTAAAAGAAGCATACCTGCACATCCCAATCAGGGAATCTTGCAGAAGATACCTTACGCTTCAAAGCAGGCTACACGCACTATCAGTTCTCTGCACTTCCCTTTGGCTTATATACTGCACCCAGGGTATTCACAAAGTGCCTAGCTCCAGTTATTGCATTTTGCAGGCAAAGAAATATTCAAATATACGCATACCTGCACGATTGTCTAATTCAGGCAGAAAGCCAGGACTTGCTTTTAAATCATTTGGCCTTTGTAAAAAGGGTTCTAACTTGTCTGGGGTACACCATAAACGAAAAGAAATCACAACTGGTACCCTGTCAAATTACATTCCTGGGAGCAAGCTTGAATACAACTTCCCAAATGGCTTACCTCTTGCCAGAAAAGCAAATTCATTTGACAACCTACTTCAAACAAGTGGCCACAAAAACCCTGCCATCTGCAAGACAAATACTGCAAGCCTTGGGGTTCATGGCCTCCTGCAGTCTTCTAATTCCATATGCAAAACTGCATATGAGGAAACTACAGTGGTATCGCCTCACAGTAAGACGCTGTCCGGTTCGATTCTCAGAGCGTGATCTGCGTGGAGACATGCGTGAATGGGCGTACCTTCATTGAAGGTTGTGCGTCAGGGCTGGTAACTCGGCACGTAAAAATCAACTACCAATCATTAGCGGACCGGAGTTCCGCTGTGGTGACCCCTAACCGGGAAAAGCCGAAAGACACAAACAAACACAGTGGTATCTAAAAAGCCTATGGAGTCAACATTCTCAGAGCCTAGAAACAATGATTCCTATCATACCTTGCCTACGCCTAGAGTTCCTTTGGTGGGCAGAGGCCTGCCACCAAAACAAGGGACTACCTTTCACACCACCCCCTGCTACCCAAACCCCAACAACAGATGCATCAGACTATGCATGGGGAGCTCACCTGGCAGGGAAGTGCATTCAGGGCAAATGGAACCCAAGTCAAATGCACCTGCATATCAATCAAAAAGAAATGTTAGCTGTACAGAATGCTCTGACAGCCTTCAAGGACTACATTCTTCCAGGACAACTAATGGTAAAGACGGACAACACCACGGTTATGTGCTACATAAACAAGCAGGGGGGGTACACATTCTTACCCCCCTCTGCAGACTAGCCATGGCATTGTGGAACACAACCTTGAGCTACCAAGTGCACCTACAAGTTCAATTCTTGCCAGGAAAATTAAATACACTGGCAGATGGACTAAGCAGAAACCTCATGGACCCACACGAGTGGAAACTGAAACCAAGGATTTTCAGCATGTTGACAAGCGAATGGGGGAGCCCAGATATAGACATGTTTGCCTCCCCCCAGAACTACCATTTGGACAAATTTTGCACAAGGACTCCCTGCAAACAAGCCTGGAAAGTGGATGCTCTGTCCTTCAGCTGAAAAAAAACCTATCTGTCTATGCCTTCCCCCCCGCTACCTTTGCTCTCCAAAGTACTACTAAAAGTCAAACAGGACAAACCAAGGATGGTTTTGATTGCTCCAGACTGGCCGCGCCAACACTGGTATCCACTGCTGCTCAGTGTGTCACTGTTATCTCCATGGCACCTGCCTCAGACTCCTTCCCTGCTGTCTCAGCAGGAGAACCAGATTCTGCACCCTCAGCTTCCAACACTGAACCTTGCAGCCTGGCTAATTACTTAATCTCTCCCTTACCATCCCTTAGCAAACCTGTGATGGACGTCATCTTAGAGGCAAGGAGGCCTAGTACTAGAAAATTTTATGCTGAAAAATGGAAAAGATTCTGTGCCTGGAACCAATCTCAAGGGATGAGTACAGCAGCGCCCAATTTACCTCAGATTTTATAATACTTAACTGAGATGCTTCACAAGGGCCTGTCTTTTTCCTCCATTAAAATCCACGCATCAGCCATTTCAGCTCATTATAACACATAACCTCCCCACTTCTCTCATCCACTGCTCAAGCAGTTCCTCAGAGGGGCCAAAAATTTGAGACCACCTAGGAGAGCTCCAACCCCAGCCTGGGACCTTAACTTTGTATTGGAGAAACTCACACTACCTCCTTTCGAGCCAGCTGCTACTGCAGACTTAACATTTCTTTCTTGGAAAACAGCTTTCCTTTTAGCAATCACTTCAGCTAGAAGAGTATTTGAATTACAGGCCCTTATGGCAATGGAGCCTTTCATCATCTTTCATGCAGACAGGGTGTCACTCAGAACCAATCCACCCTTCATGCCCAAGGTGGTATCCAGTGTGGCTCTTAAGTCCATTCATTTGCCAACCTTCTTTCCTAATCCACAGAACAAAGTGGAATGGATACTGCATTCCTTGGATATGCACAGACAACTTAGATTCTACTTGGACAGGACTAAACCTAAAAAAAAAAAATCTGAACTGCTGGTAGCATTTGCTGCAGGGGCAGAGGGGGGAAGGCTATTTCAAAACAAACCATTTCTAAATGGATAAGCCATTACATTCATTTCTGCTATTAGCACCATGGAAAACCTATCCCCCAGGGGAATCAGACCTCACTCCACTAGGGCTGCATCTACTTCTACAGCCTTTCTCAGAGGCATTCCTACCAGGGACATCCTAGAAGCTGCTACCTGGAGTTCTGTACATACTTTCACCAAGCATTATCATTTGCCAATTTTCTCTAAATCCAGAGCTGGCTTTGCCACTGCAGTCTTGCAGGGTCTTATAGTTGGCCCTAATGCTATCTAAACTCCTCCTCTCAACCATAGCTTTGGGAATCTACCCAAATGTAATGACTGCAACAGTGAAACACGAAGAACATAGTACAGTTGCGTACACTTACCATAAATGTAGATGTTCGAGAGTGTATTTGGTAAAAACTCTGCACCCATGAACTACCACATAGGCAGCAATCTACTTAGCAATGAATGCGTGATGAGACCTTGGGAACCCAGGTGGACAGTAGTCTCTCCTTTGATAGTCACATCGCCACAGTAGTGAGTAAGTCCTTCTACGTGGCACACCTCATCATAAAAGGGTTCTCATCCAGGAAAAAAGAGGTCATTGTTCCCCTCTACTCGTCACTCATTAGACCCATTATAGAGTACAACGCCCCTTTTGGAATGTACTTCACAAGACCTCTGCAGCAGCTGGAAAGGCCACAGAAGTACCTCACAAAGAGGATTACTGGCCTCAAACAAATGCCCTACACTGACCTCCTCAAAAAACTCTAGCTTTACAACGTAGCATATCGCCTACTCCGAGGTGATCTCTGCCTAACATATAAAGCTATATCAAACCCAGAGCTGTTGGACATGCTACACGTAAAGAAATCCCAGTCCCTCCGAGCTACACGCTCTAGGGACCTAAACCTTGTCACCACGATAAACAGGACACGCTGGAGGGATAGATTCCTGTCCCAGAGACTTCCTATACTCTGGAACAAGCTACCCATCTATGTCAAGCAAAGTTCTTCATTAGCACTCTTCAAGAAAAATCTTGATGAGTGGATGGGAAATAGGAAATACACC
The DNA here is from genome assembly GCF_019279795.1 of Protopterus annectens. NCBI lineage: Eukaryota > Metazoa > Chordata > Ceratodontiformes > Protopteridae > Protopterus > Protopterus annectens. The sequence continues at coordinate 1,692,832,105 of NC_056728.1, forward strand.
CCCGGGATCACTTCTGTGTGTCTGCTGGACAGTGGCACAGGAAAATAACTTTCTTTGGTGGCGTAAGCTATGGAACCTTGCTGGCTAGGCTTACGTAGGCCCTTGGGCCAATAGCCTAGTACCTACCTATGAACCTATTCACTGTTGCAGTCCTGGTTACCCGCCTTCCTGCCCCCTAACTTCTTTTGGCTATACCTCTACTTTCCTTTACTATGCTTAAAAGCCTTTTTGGTGTATTTGCTTTTTTGTTAAAGGTATACCTTTGTGTTTTTATGTTTAATTGCTTCCCATTAGGGGGGCACCAGACATCTGGGGCAAGAAAAACTGATGTAATGGCATCGGCTGCATGTTTTTATACCCCTGACGACCTGACGTCATGGAATAAGGGACAGCAACTGATGCAGGACCCAAGGCTTTGTTAATCAGGCCGACTGTGGGTAACCTGCAAGCAGATTACCCAAATGTAATGACTGCAACAGTAAATACATTCGAGCATCTACATTTATGCTAAGTACACAACTGTACTTTCATGTAAAACGCAGCCTGGGATGTTGTCCGGTCCCATGGATTTTGTGTTTTTGGCTTTAGAGAGTGCAGCTTTTACCTGTGTAGTTGTGATTACAGAGACTCTGCATTCTTCCTTTGTAGGCCCTTTAGGGGGTGAAAGGGGGGGTAAAGTTAACACTGAACCTATCTGCCAGGATGTTGGCAATATCAGTTGGTTCTGCAAATTTTCGTGCCGTTGTGCTGTAACTCAGAGCAGATCTGGGTGTTGCCATTGTGATTCTAGACATAGCTATAGAATGCTTTGTGGTTGTCCCTAGAATCAGTGGCAATTTTGTTTTTGTAGCTAGCTTTGGTGGATCTTATAAGGGATCTCAGCTTCTTACAGAGGCTGACCAGGGCCACTCATGGGATTTTACTCTTTTGCAACAATCAAGGCAAGGCTTGTGTAGAAAATGAGGCATTTTTATGATAGTTACAGCTTTGTGTTACCTAAGTGGGAATGGTAAGATTGTTGAGTAGAGTGGAAAGGCATTGTGAGTAATTTGCAGGAGAAGTTGTATTAAGCAAAAGATTGTGGGTAAGAAGTGGTTGCTGTTGCATTTGAACCTGCCATATGAGGGGACAGTAAAGTGCTTCTAGTAAGAGAAAAAAAATGATGTAGCCCATGTTAGGTGATATGGTTCAATGACAGGTAATGACATTTGAGTGATGGGAGGAGGCGGGCCTTAGCTGAATCCTAAAATGCATCATCCCCATTGTTATAAGTACGCTGTAAGCTATATGGGTTGTTTCCCTTTTCAGGAAACCACAACTGGCCAACTACACAAACTCTGTTATTAGTGTGTTCTGAACTAATTGGAGGTATTTTTGTGAGAATTTATTTACTGTTTGTGTAAACTTTGATTTTTTGGGGAAAAGTATTACTGTAGTGATGGGCAGGAATGTATCTGTTAGAGTGGTGCTTAGGTTCACTTTGTGACAGCCTATCTGCCATATTGTCTTCCTGTCAGTCTAATTGTTGGAATGGAGTACTGACAGGAAATGTATGTACTGCTTGTGCATTTTTCTTGGGAAGGTTGGAAAAGTGTTGAGTATAAGCATGTTGCTTGTGAACATAATGATGTAATGGGATCCTATCTCGCCTACATTCATAACAGATGGGTTCGGAGCCGATCCATCGGCTCCGACTCGGCAACTAATACACTAGCACAAAGTCTCTCATTGGCTGGGCTACTCCCTATCCCAGGATGCACTACACCTGCTTCCCCAGATCTCGTTTGCCGCTTAACAAGCTGGACGTGGTCTCGACTTGGCTGGAGCTAAGTGGTTATTTTTACCTTATTGGTCTTTGACCTAGGGGATTTTTTGTCTGTATTAACCAAACAGCTGTTTTAACAGCTATTTCTCACTACTTTTTTCTGTTTTGAGTGATTGAGTGTTTCTAGGAAGATTTATTTTATTCAGTCGGCAAGGCCCGTTTAAGTTAGAGGGCCTTTGCCCTACCTCTGAGTACCATTAGGCTTTGATTAATTTTTGGATAGTTGTTTTTCGGGCAAAGCCCGTTTAAATTAGAGGGCTTTGGCCCGTTTAACTTGCTTTTGATTGTTGTGTGGTAAAATTTCAACCGTACTCGCGCCAGTGTGTCTCGCGCTTGTCAGTTGGCGCTTTTTTGTGTGTTGTGCTTCATTATAACTTTTCATACAGTTTTTCTTGTTGTGCCTGTACCATGTCTAAGGAACAAAAGTCAGGTTTCAAAAAATGCACTTGCTGCAATTATAAAATGTCCATTACAGACAGTCATTCTGTCTGTGTTTATTGTTTGGGGCCGAAACATCTCCAAGAGACTTGTAGTGTCTGTCATGCATTCTCCTCTAGAGTTCTTCAAGAACGCAAGAACAAATTAATTTTGAAAGGGCTTATCAAACCTTCTTTCGAGGAAGCCTTGGAACCACCTGTTGCTTCCAAAAAGAAGAGATCGTCGGCTCCGACAAGTCCGTCGGAACCGACTTCGAAAAAGCCAAAATTGACCTCTTCTTCCTCGGCTCCACTGACTTCGGGGCCGAGGGTCGAAGGGTCTGCCTCGATGCCTTCTGCCTCGGCTCCATTGCTGTCGGAGCCGCAGGTGGGAGTATCGAGAGGTGAATCACCTCCATCGGTTCCAATGGCTTCGAGCCGGTGGAGGTGTGCAGCTCAGACTCTTCCCCTCGCTCAAGAAAGCTCCTTCGGCGCCGATGGTGGTCCATGCTGTGGTGGAGTCGGCGCCGATAGCTGCTGGAGCCGCTTTCGAGTCGTCCCTTCTCTCGGAGCCGAGAGGAAAGTCTTCTCGATTGTCTACCTCCTCTAAATCGTCGAGACTCTCAGATTCGGACCTGGATAGGGTTATACAGAGGCTATTTCAATCTCCAGTGTTTACTAAATTGATCTCGGCTCCAGCTCAGCTAGCTTCGGAGCCGATCCCCCCTCCAACACAGTTGATTCCTCCTCCAACCTCTTCGGAGCCGTTGGAGCCGGTGGTGGTGGAGCATAGTGGAGCCATACGGTCGGAGCAGAGACCCCTTACAGGCCTCTCGGTGCCGACTGTGCTTCCTACCCTGTCCTCCGGTTCAGGGTTTGGCACTGCGACCTCTTCAGCCGGAGCCGAGGGGAACACCTTGTGTTTGGGTGCTTCGGTACCTAGTCTTCCTCTCGGTGCATCGGCTGCTGGAATTCCTGGTGCCATCGTGGTCTCTAGACCAGTGACCTCCTTGGATTCTGGAGGTCCGGCCTTTGAGGCCATGAGGAGCGCGCTAGCCATGTCTGTGCCGGCTCAACTAGATTCTACCTCACCGTCCCTGGATTTGGAGACTGGTGCTTCTGTTGTGTTGCAACTCCCCGGCAGCGGGGCCCCAGGGCCTGAGGATACCCCCATCGGCGGTTCCCTTCTTCCTGGTGGTCCTTCCGAATCTACTTCGGACGAACCTCCAAGGAAGAAATTGTGTAAGAGGAAACACGTAGACTCCCAAGATGAGTCTGTTACATCGGATACTGACCTCGATGACGCAGAAGGGTCTCCCAAATAGTCTTCGGATGATATCTCCTTCTCAGACATCTTGGAGATTCTGAGACAGAGAGGTGACTGGCAAGCCAAAACCCCTTCAGCTGAGAAGTCAGTTTTCCTCAAGGCCTTTGGGGCCCAGCCTTCCACCTCCTGGGTGTCTCCGCCCTTCGATGAACTCCTTGATTTGGTTTCTCGGCATGGGAACACCCTGATTCTGTGGAACCAGTGCCTCACGAGGCCCAATAAATTTTTGTCAGCCCCCCCCCAGAAGGAGTTTCTCACGAAGGGTGTGCCTGTGGATGCTTTGGTGGTGGCTTCTGCCACACAGCAGGACGTGGCAGAGGCTTCGACGTCTGTTCATCCTCCTAATAAGGATTCTAGGAGCATGGATAGGTACAGAAGCGCACTGGTCCTCAGCTGCCTTTGCCTTACGGTCACTGAACTACTTATGTCATTTTACAAGGCTCCAAAGGGATCTCCTCAAAGAGCTAAATGACTCCCTTGTTGGGAATCTACCTGAGGCGCTGGCCCGACTGTTGGCTTCAGATGAATACCCTCCTTTCTATTGTTAACTCGTCCATGAGGCTCATTTCATATGCGGCCGAAGGCGGAGAGCAGCTGGAACAGGCGCGGCTCCTCAGGAGGCAAGCCTGGTTGCTTTGTGTTCTTCGCTGAGGCCTTCAAGTCTTCCTTCACCACGCCTTTGATGGGTCATCTTTGTTTGGACCCAAGGTGAAAGACACACTAACTCGGTGCGAGCAGGAGGGCAGACTTTGACTGCCGCTAGTCTGATTTTCCGCCCTTCTAGGCCTTATCCCAAGGCTCAGAGAGGAGGGAAAATGTGGTTCAGAAAATCTCAGAAGTCTTTCCCTACTCCACCCAGTGATTCCCCTCCAGAGGCAGGGGATTCTGGAAGACGCCGCCCAGGGTGGCAGAGGCCCCAACTCTGGAGACCGGGCGATTCCTTTCGTGGTTCTTCATACAACCAGCGCCCCTGAGTGGCTGCCCGACTGTGCAACTCCGAGCCAGTCGGGGATCGGCGGCGCACCCACAAGCTTGGGAATCCATCACAAGTTTATCAGTGGGTGCTCATGATATTACCGGAGGTTATATCATCCCCTTCAACAAACCCCCTTTCTTTAAGGAAATCCCGGACGCCCCACCCAGTCAGCGGGATCAGGCAGCATTAGAGGTTTCAAAGCTGCTAGAAAAAGAGCCATCCAGCCTGTCCCCATCGACCAGATCGGATCAGGAACTTACTCAAAATTATTTTTGGTACCAAAAAGACAGGGGACTTCAGGCCCATTTTGGACCTCAGTTCATTGAATCGCTTCGTAAAGAAATCCAAATTCAATGGTCACTCTTCAATCTATTCTTCCTTTGCTGGAAAAGATGCATGGATGTGCTCCATAGATCTCCAGGACGCTACTATCACATCCCCATAGCTCAAGAGTCCAGGAGACACTTACGCTTCGCCTCGGAGTCAGTTATTTCCAATTCGAAAAGCACTGCCCTTTGGTCTCACCACAGCCCCCAGGGTGTTCACCAAGTGTCTGGCAGTGGTGACTGCCTCACCTGAGAAGTCTGGGATTCCAGGTGTTTCCATATCTAGACGACTGGCTCCTTACTGCCACCTCCGAGCATCTACTACCCAGGCCAGAGCCACGCTCACCTTGGGCCGTTTCTTAGGGATCACGCTCAATTTGCAAAAATCTGTACTACTGCCATCTCAGCGTATTACTTTCATAGGCGCAGACTTAGACACAAGAAGAATGCGTCCTTTTACCGCAGCAAGAATTCAGGTCCTACAAGATCAAGTCAAATCCTGTCTTCCTCTACTAAGAGCCCCGCCCATCGGATCCTTCAACTCTTGGGCTCGATGACCATTCTTTTAGTTCCTTTGGCCAGACTTCACATGCTAATTTTACAATGGCTACTGTCGGCTCAATGGTCTTACCAGGAACTTCCCTTGAACCACTTAATCATAATCACGGACAGTTGCCGCCGAGATCTACATTGGTGGCTTCTCCAATCAATCTCGACCAGGGACGCACTCCTTTATAATCAACGTCTCAAGGTTACTGTGACTATGGACGCTTGCCAGGTAGGGTGGGGGTCATTACCTGGACAGGTCGGGTCCAAGGCACATGGCAGATCCAGGAAACGATTTGCATATCAATGTCCTGGAGATGAGAGCGGTACTATTTGTACTCCAAGCTCTCCATCACGCCTCCCACTAGGTCCGATTTCTATCCTATCCGACAACATGTCAGTGGTGTGGTACATAAACAAGCAAGGTGGAACCAGGTCTTACCCACTATGCAGAGAAGCCATGAGACTTTGCACCAGAAGCTACCAACCGCTTAATGGCAACGCACATACCGGGAAGTCCAATGTGATTATGACAGATTAAGCAGGACCATTCTTTTACCACACGAGTGGTCCTCAACCAGGATATAACTGCGAAATCTTCGACAGATGGGGTCTTCCTTGCTGACGTTTGCCAGCCCTCACAATGCTAAATGCAAAGAGTTCTTCACATTGTTCCTTCTCCGACAGATTCCCAGGGACGCCTCTGACCCACATTTGGCCCCCCGGACTTCTCTACGCCTTCCTCCGCCTTCTACCGAGGGTGATACAGAAGGCCATTTTACACGGAGAGCGAGATGATTTTGATTGCCCCGCACTGGCTCCTCGTCAAGTTTGGTTTCCTTTCCTACAGAGGCATGCGATAGAAGGTCCATGGTTTCTGGATCCAGTGCCAGACCTGTTGACTCATCAGTCAGGACGGCTTCATCCGCCTCTCAGGTCATTGAAGTTGGCAGCATGGTTACTCCACTTCCATCATTAGTCCGAGACAATGCCCTGTCACGGACGTGGTCCACATACTGTCTTCTTCTCATAAACCTTCCACTATCAAACTTTATTCCAGTAAATGGAAAGGTTTGCCTTCTGGGCTCAAGAACGGGTATAGATCCTCTCACTGCACCAGTATCGAGGTTCGAATTTTCTGGCCTCCCTTTATCAGTCGGGCTCTTCAGTTTCTACTATTAAGGTTCAGCTAGCGCAATCTCTAATTTTCATGCTTCATTCGAACCTTCATTGATGTCTCACAAACTTTGTAAGGCTTTTCTCAAAGGGGCTTGGCTTCTTAGGCCTCCTTTATCTCACCCTGTCCCCCCTTGGGATTTGAATATGGTTCTTGCTGCCCTAACTGCCCGTCCTTTCGAACCAGCTGCTACCTGTGATTTAAAATTTCTGTCTTGGAAAACGGCCTTTAGTAGCCATAACATCTCGCTGGCGGTTTCAGAACTTCAAGCTCTTTGTTCTGATCCTCCCTATTTGATTTTTCACAAACATAGAGTTTCATTGAAATTAAACCCTGCATTTATACCAAAAGTGGCCTCCTCTTTCTGTATTCAACAAACTATAGAACTCCCTGTTTTTTCCCAGAATTCTCTAATAACGCAGAATATACCTTGCATCAATTGGACGCACAGACAACTGCGCTTTTATTTGAATAGAACTGCTCACACTAAAATCAAATCAATTGTTTGTTTCCTTTGCAGTGAACAAATTGGGCCAACCAGTAACAAAAATCTCCATATCTAAATGGATTAAAGATTGTATCATTTTTTATTTACTCACAGGCTAACAAAGAGCTCCCTTTTCCAGTCAAGGCTCATTCTACCAGGGCAATGGCTACTCGTAGCCTTTCACCCAAATTATCATAGATGATATTTGTGCTATGCAACTTGGTCTTCTCCGCCACTTTCATTTCTCATTACAAATTGGATGTGGTTTCTCGAGGCAGAGCTTCCTTTGGTTCCACAGTTCTCAGGAGTGTTTTCCAATGAGCCACCCGGGATGTAGGTGCTAGGGACGCTGTCCCATCATTATGAATGTAGACGAGATAGATCCCATTACATCTTTTAGTTATGTACTTACCATAACTTCGATGTATGGGATCCATCTCGCCACATTCATAAGTACCCTCCTTCCCTTCCATTCGATTTAGAGGAGTTGTAGTCCCTTTTTCTTGGCGTTCTTCTTGAAGAACTTTAGTTGGTTATAGTGACTACTAGTGTTTTCTGTGTTTGCATGGATGTATGAAAGCGAACAAACAAGATCTGGGGAAGCAGGTGTAGTGCATCCTGGGATAGGGAGTAGCCCAGCCAATGAGAGACTTCGTGCTAGTGTATTAGTTGCCGAGTCGGAGCCGATGGATCGGCTCCGAACCCATCTGTTATGAATGTAGGCGAGATGGATCCCATACATCCGAAGTTATGGTAAGTACATAACTAAAAGTTAACTTACCTTCAGATTGACTCACTCCAGCAACACTTGCTGCTTTTGGCTCCTCTTCCTGTGCTACAACATGGATATTTCAGTCCTGATAGTTCTTCTCGTGCTGTACCTAGAAAGAAAGTCACTTACCAAGGAATCCTTGCCATTGTCGCATAATCAGTCTATGCCTCAGCTGACTGAGTGAACCTGCATTAGCCATTGGTCGTTCCTCAGACCACTCACTCACATATCCAGCTTCTTTTGTTGTCCTT
>NC_056728.1:1692840707-1692980707 GCF_019279795.1 Protopterus annectens
TTTCCATAATAACTGTCCAGGCTGTTCTTAAAAATATCTAAACCAGTACTTGATTTAATGTAATTTAGTAATCTGTTCCATGCATCTATCGGCTACTCTGTCACAGAACCAATTAGTACACTTCTCATGCCTATAGAATCTTCTATATAGGTTGTCTGACGATTCTCTAGTACTTTTTGACAACCCTAAACATTTACAAAACTTCAAATAAATCCACAAACTAATGAAAAACAAGGGCGAGTAGCACTGTGAGCAGAGTCAACGAACAGATAAATCTTAAAATAAACAGTTTAATGAGCACTTTCGGTAGGATCTGTGTCCTACCTTCATCAGACAACTACAAAACAATTAATTCAGCATTATATACAAAGGAAACACCTCAATTAATCAATTACCAATTTAAAAAGAGTAAATACTTGTCCTTAAAGAACTAACTTCTTAATGGTATAACGCCAAACACCTCATGTAAAATAAGGTAAAAAATAAGGTAAAACAGCCTCATTAGAGTTAAACAATATTAAGAGACTATTATATAAATCTTTGACACATTATTATATTACTAGTTGGTAAATCAAATGTAAATTATTCCACATAAACTTACTTATATAAAAGCCAAACATTTTAGAAAAAACTCATAGCTGTATCTACCCATATAACCAGGTCCTTAAATGAGTATACACTTTTAATCACTGTGTGCTGCATTAAATATTCACCTTTCAGTTTAGGTCTCCCAAATCTCATATGCTTAGTTTTTGATGCATTTATCAGCATATTATTTTCCTGTGCCCAAATGGTCAATTTAGTCAAGTCATTTTGCAGACGTGCCTTATCTGTAACGCATGTAATCAGTTTACCCAATTTCAGGTTGTCTGCATACAAACGTGTAGAACACATCAGATGAAAAAGTTAAGTTTAAAAGATACAATCTAAACAAGTAAGGGCCTAGGACTGAGCCCTGTGGGACACCCTGACTGTAACCAAGGATTTCACATGTCCAGTTGCTATACTTGCTATGTCCTATATGTAAGCCATGCAGCTATCCATCTTATCAAGAGTACATCAATACCTAGGTGTTCTAATTTACTGATCAGTGTTTTGTGTATAACCCTGTTGAATGCTGAAGTTAAATCTACAAATATTACATCACAACACAATTTTTCATTCATAGCTGTTATTATATTGCTATAGAACATCATGTTACAGGTGGTAATAGATCTACTTTCAACATATGCATGCTTGCTGATATATGCTTTCAAGTCCCAATCTATCCAGTTCTGACAATAACTTATCCAATATTACCTTCTCCATTATTTTTCCACACCATGAAAGTAAGACTTAAGGGTCTATATGACCCTGGGTTTGTCCTACTCCCCTTTCCCCTTAAAGACAAGTTTAATAAGCGCATGTCTCCAATCTTGATGAAACCCCCATATTTATATGACCTAGTGAATAACAGATATAATGATACTGTAATTTCTTGCTGAAGTGTTCTCAGGTCATTGCTACTAATTCTATCTCCTTCCTATGCTTTGCTTGGATCCAGTTTGTGCAGTTCTTTTTCAATATAATCTAATTTGATTCCAGTATCGGAGGTTACCTGGATGTCACTAGAACAACTCATCACCCCTTTTGTGCAGCCAAACTGTTTTGCATAAGATTTTGCAAATATATCTATAATCTGCTAAGAATACATTTTAGAATCTGCACAGTTTATCCAATTTGTATGTCTTTATTCCTTCCACATCTTACATATGTATTTTATGAAAAAAGTCTTCCATTATGCTCAATGTGTTTATATAAATTTTCTTCTAATTGTTCTTGATCTTGTCTCGCATTATACTTGATCCGTTTTGTCCATCTTGTTTATTTTAGTTTTCAAAGTAGTAGTTCGATCCCCCTTCCATGTCTTATATTTTTTGTGCCTCACCTCAATCAGCTATCTTATTCTTATGGAAATGTATCCCTCTGACGTTTTATACCTACAGTGGACATAAAAAGTGTACACACCCCTGTTAAAATGCCAGGTTTGTGATATAAAAAATGAGGCCACAATAAATCATTTCAAAACTTTTTCCACCTTTAATGTGACCTACATCTTGTATAAGTCAATTGAAAAACAAATCTGTTAGGAGAAAAAAATATAAAAAATAAGCTGGTTGCAAAAGTGTGCACAGCCTTAAATTAATACTTTTTGAAGCACCTTTTGCTTTAATTACAGCATTCAGTCTTCTTGGGTACACACCTGCCATCAATTAAACAGACTCTGATTAACCGCAAATAAAGTTCAGCTGTCCTACTAGGATTTTCCTGACATTTACTCAGTTGCCTGCTACAGCAAAAGCCATGGTTCACAGAGAGCTTACAAAGCATCAAAAGGATCTCATTGTTGAAAGGTATCAGTCAGGAGAAGGGTACAAAAAATTTCCACAGCATTGGATATACCATGGAACACACTGAAGGCAGTCATCGAAAAAATATGGGACAACAGTGACATTGCAAAGAACTGGCCATCCCTCCAAAACTGATGAAAAGACAAGACGAAAACTGGTCAGGGAGGCTGCAGAGACCTACAGCAACACTGAAGGAGCTGCAGGAATTTCTGGCAAGTACTGGTTGTGTACTACATGTGACAACAATCTCCCGTATTCTCCATTTGTCTGGCCAATGGGGTAGGGTTGCAAGACGGAAGCCTTTTCTTACACAGAAAATCATCCAGGTCCAGCTAAAATTTGCAAAACAATACATCACGTCTCCCAAAAGCATGTGGGAAAATTTGCTATGGTCTGATGAGACCAAGGTTGAACTTTTTGGCCACAATTCCAAAAAGCATGTTTGGCGCAAAAACAACACTTCGCAAAGAACATCATCCCCACGGTGAAACATTCTGGTGGGGCAGTATCATGCTTTGGGGTTGCTTTTCCTGGAACTTGGGCTTTAGTCAAGGTGGAGGGAATTATGAACAGTTCCAAATACCAGTCACTTTTGGACCAAAACCTTCATGTGTCTGCTATAAAGCTGAAGATGAAGAGGAATTTCACCTTTCAACACATGACAATGACCCCAAGCATACATCCAAATCAACAAAAGAATGGCTTCCCCATTAGAAAATTAAAGTTTTGAAATGGCCTAGCCAGAGTGCAGACCTTAATCAAATAGAAAATCTGTGGGGTGACCTGTAGAGGGCTGTGCACAAGAGGCACCCTTGCAATCTGACAGATTTGGAGCACTTTTGCAAGGAAGAGTGGGGAAATATTGCCAAGTCAAGATGTGCTATGCTGAGAGACTCCTACCCAAGAAGACTGAATGCTGTAATTAAAGCAAAAGGTGCTTCAACAAAGTATTAGTTTAAGGGTGTGCACACTTATACAACCAGCTTATTGTACGTCTTTTATTTTTTTTTACTTTTTTTGTCCCCTAACAGATTTGTTTTTACATTGAATTAAACAAGTTATAGGTCACATTAAAGGTGGGAAAAGTTTTAAAATGATTTATTGTGGTCACATGGTTGGAGCATAGAGCCCTTTGTTGAGAAGCACCTACGTCCAATCTTAGATAGGAAAGAGGTAGTGCTAAGGGATTCCAATTTTTAAGAGATCTTTTTGACGATATTAAAATGCAACCGACAGATGTGAGGTACCTCCTGGTCACTATGGATGTACTGTCATTGTTTACCATGATTCCTAATCAGGCTGGCTTGATTTATGAGGGTAGATACTTGCCCAAGTACAGTGCATATGATCCTTCAGTGCATCACTAGATAGACCTTTGTATAAGAATAGTACTCGAGAATAATATCTTTGTCTTTGATGATGTCTATTACCAACAAAGAGATGGCGTGGCTATGGGCACTTCCAGTGCCAATAGCTACCCCAATATGGTCATGGCCCAATGGGGAGAAGAGTTTGTGTTTTCAACACCAAGGTTTCATCAATATGTCCCATTTTATCATAGATTTGTGGATGACCAGTTCCTAGTTTGGACAGGCCGTCCTGATGAGTTAGTCAAGCCCCATCAATATTTGAACTCCTCTACCAGTTTTTTTAAATTTTCCCTAAATTATTCAGACACTCTAGCTGAATTTTTGGATGTGCTTTTAACTAGACATGTTGATGGTTCCCTCTGTACTGGCATATATAGAAAACAGTGTTATAGGCATTCCCTGTTGCATCGAGATAGTATGCATCCATCATATGTGTTTAAGAATATAGTTAAGGGACAGGGGTTGAGAGCCTCTAGGCTGAATGGGACAGATGATAGTTTTAAATCTGAATGGTTATACTTAAAAGGCAAGCTGACCAACAGAGGTTATAAAGAAAAGGAGGTTGATATACTTTGTAGCATTCCTCCACTCAGATCTAGTATAGCCAGACCGTATGAAGACTTCACTGATTCCAATGGTAGGAGACCAACTACAACTAGACCAACTAATATTCCTGTTCCTCTAACTTACACTACTGACACTAGGATGACAATGAATGCCATTAGGAGACACTGGAACATATTAACAACTGACCCCAACATGCAGAGGCTTGTAGGTGACACTCCTAGATTCTTATATAAGAATAAGAAAAATCTAAAAAGGTTATTCTGCTATCCAGATAACCAGAAACCTGGTGTGTCCGAGTGTGGAGCCAGTACATTGACATGTGGAGCATGTAATTTTTTTAACTATGTAGACAGTAGTGGGTTTTCAACATCCTGATAATGGACGTAGGTTTAATTTTAAGGTGCACGCAAACTGTTTGACTCCAAATGTGGTCTACCTTGCCAGCTGCATGGTCTGCCAAGCATTTTATGTAGGCAAGATGGATAGACCTCTGAAAGACAAAATTAGGGAGCATTTATACAGTATCCATTGTGCTTCTGCCAACAATGCTCTATCCAAACATGTTATGACCACTAATATGAGACACTCAAGTTCATGGTGACTGACAGGATAAACCCCAGTATTCGACGTGGTGATATTAAAAACCTTACTGAAATGATGGAGGTCAACTGGATGATTAGACTACGAGCAGATCAGGGCAGTGGTCTTAATGAAAAAGTTCCTTTAAGACGCATTTTAAAGGGACGGAGCCTTAGAAAGTGATAACTGCAGTGTGTTATTAAAATATATATAATGTCAATATATATTTTTATATTTTTTATTGACTTATATACACATTTATTTTTATATATATATATATATATATATATATATATATATATATATATATATATATATATATATATATATATATATATTTTTTTAATTGTACTTTTACTACTTTTTATAATATCTGCTTCAAACAGATCAATGTTGGCTCAGTACTGAAAGTGCTTCGTTATATTTTCCAGGAATGTTTGAGTGATTCTGTTTCCTATATAGGTTGTCTCATTAGTATAATTGTATTTTATTATGCATGTGCTATATATATGCTTGGTTTAATATAATGCCTCGAATTATTGGTTCAACCGGTTTGCCTCAGTTTGACTGATATCTGCATATATAAGCATGCTAGTTTTTTCATTCTTGTATAAGGTCTGATGAAACAGATATGAAAACGCTTACCTTTTTAATTTTTATGAGTGAATAAACTTTTTTTTTATAACTCCTGGCACTGTTTTATTCTGCTAGTGTTTGCTGTTAAACATTTTCGTTTTATTTCCAGCGTTTATTTATCTCAACGAGTGCATTTCTTTTTTATTCTTTTTAGTTTGTGTTACACTGGTTGGGAGTATGGCTGAGGGGTTCTCAGTTGACTCTGAACTACAACTCCCAGAATGCTGCTAGAGGGCCTGGTGAATGACATGATAGGCTCACGCAATGCCTATCGAGGAAGGACAACCCCCTAATGCTACAAGAGGAGGTCAATAGACAGGAAGTGGAAGGTAAACCTAGTATGGATGTTGGAAGTGTTTGTTAGAGCAGTCAGCGACCTGGAATACAATCTTCTTAAACTTAAACGCCTCCAGACGCAGCAACAGCATTTTGAGGTTTGTCTACATAAAAGAATTGTACCCAGAGGCTTAAGGATCCTGAAAATGCCCACTTATGGTGAACAGTATTCCAGACCTGCTTGCTAAGTGGCAGAAGCTTAATCTAGAGGTGAGATTTAATTATTTGAATCTGTTAACTGGCTTTTTTTAAACCTGAGGAAGAAGCCCTTGCCACAAAGATAAATGAACAACTGAATGGCCTATATACAACTGCTTTACTGGGGCATGGTTGACTCATCAGTTGATAAACTTTTTGACACTGCTTTATTGTTTGAAAGAAAATTGCTTCAGCAAAACGGCTTAAGATTGAGAGGGTCAGTAGGGATTTTAACTTGGGAAATGTTTTTACTTGGCCCAAGAACAGCATCTACAGTAGCTCTAGATTAACCTCCAATCAGACTTCCAATAGTAATGAGCATACCAATACTTCCATGGGTGTAACAAGAACAGCATCCAGGAATGACAGTACAGTTTCTTCTACTATTATTAAGTTTCACAATGGATCTTGCAATAAGAAACCTAGCAGCACAGTGACTGAGAGGCCTTCTGATAATCGTCATTCTATGAACAATGATGCTGACACCAATGGGGTGAATGGCCTACAAGGGGCTATAACCCTAGTATTAGGCAATGGTGTGAGATGGAAAACACAGACGAGCCTCAACAGCAGCATGGATGGCAGAAATGCCGGGTCCAGCAATGGCTCTATTACTTTCCCTTTACCCACTGGCAAGGACCAATGTTCCAATAGGATTCACTCATACAGCAGGAGAAGGACAAAGAGGAAACTGCCAGTGGAACAGAATATCGATCAATCACTCAAGAAGATGTAGAGACAAGTTACAACTTGATTGTTTGGAACTTGTCTAAGAGATGTTTGACCCCCCCATGAGTTAAATGTACTAGGAAAGGGACTTTCTTTTATACCTGCACAACATGGAGAAATGACAGATACTGTTTTACATATTAAGATGTTTGCATGGCATGTTTCACTGAAAATACAGTTTGGGGATGGGGATACTGATAATGCGAATATTAATATTTTCAAGAAACTGAGCCTGTTTATGCCTAATCCACACCCTCTTCCAGATGCATTTGTTAAATTAGTAGAAAATGATTTGGACAAAGCCTTTGAGAGCTCCAGAACTAACCATTATAGTAACCTTACTCAGTATGAGAAGACAGCCTTACATACATTACGAAATGACATAACTGTATCCATTAGAGCAGCTGATAAAGGTGGCACCATAGTAGTGATGGACAGGTCAGACTATTTCAATTCCATGAAAGAAATGTTAGGTGATAATCGATATTACACTGTTATTACCAAGAAAGACAGATTGCCTTATAAGAACTATTAAAAGTACCTTGAGTAATGGTTTACAAAATAATCAGTCTCGACTTGTACAACTATTTTTTTTATAAGTGAGCCATTGATTCCTGTCATACAGGGTCTTCCAGAGATTCATAAGGATAGCCAAAGACCACTAATGAGACCCATTGTTGCTGGCCGTGGTTTGAGCACGGAGCCATTCTCTATTTGTTCAGAAGCATCTACGTCCAATCTTAGATAGGAATGAGGTAGTGCTTGGGACTCCAAAACAGTTTTTAAGAGATCATTTCGACTATATTAAAATGCAACTGACAGATGTGAAGTACCTCCTGGTCACTATGGATGTACAGTCACTGTTCACTATGATTCCTAACCAGCCCGGCTTGATTTATGTGGGTAGATACTTGTCCAAGTACAGTGCATATGATCGTTCAGTGTGTCACTTGATATATCTTTGTATGAGAATAGTACTCGAGAATAATATCTTTGTCTTTGATGTCTATTACCAACAAAGAGATGGCGTGGCTATGGGCACCTCCAGTGCCAACAGCTACGCCACTATGGCCATGGTCCAATGGGAAGTAAAGTGTATGTTTTCAACACTGAGTTTTTATTCAATATGTCCCCTTTTATCGTAAATTTGTGGACGACCTGTTCCTTGTTTGGACAGGCAGCCCTGATGAGTTAGTCAAGTTTCATCAAGATCTGAACTACTCTACCAGTTTTCTGAAATTTTCTCTGAACTATTCAGACTCTCAAGCTGAATTTTTGGATGTGCTTTTAATTTGACAGGCTGATGGCTCCCTCTGTACTGGTATATATAGAAAACCCTGCTGTAGGTATTCCCTGATGCATCGAGATAGCATGCATCTATCACGTGTTTAAGAATATAGTTAAGGAACAGGGGTAGAGAGCCTCTAGGTTGAATGGGACAGATGATGGTTTTAAATCTGAACTGTTATGCTTAAAAGGCAAGCTGACTTGACACAGGCTATAAAGAAAAGAAGGTTGATGATGTACTTTGTAGCATTCCTCCACTCGGATCTAGTATAGCCAGACCGTACTACTCTGAACACTCCACTGATTCCAATGGTAGGAGACCAACTCCGACTAGACCTAGTAATATCCCCGTTCCTCTAACTTACACTACTGACACTAGGATGACAAAGAAGGCCATTAAGAGACACTGGAACATATTAACAACTGACCTCAACATCCACAGGCTTGTAGGTGACACTCCTAGATTCTTATATAAGAATAAGAAAAATCTAAAAAAGTTATTATGCTATCCAGATAACCAGAAACCTGGTGTGTCAGAGTGTGGAGCCAGTACACTGGCACGTGGAGCGGAGCCAGTACACTGGCATGTGGAGCATGTCATTTTTCTAACTATGTAGACAATAGGGGGTGTTTTCAACATCCTGATAATAGACATAGGTTTAATTTTAAGGTGCACGCAACCTGTTTGACTCCACATGTGGTCTACCTTTCCAGCTGCTGGTCTGTTGAGCATTTTATGTAGGCTAGACGGATAGACCTCTGAAAGACAAGATTAGGGAGCATTTATACAGTATCCGTTGTGCTTCTGCCAACAATGCCCCTGTCCAAACATGTTATAACCACTGATATGAGACACACTAAGTTCATGGTTATTGAAAGGATAAATCCCAGTGTTCGAGATGGTGATATCAGAAACCTTACTGAAACGAGAGAGGTCAACTGGATGATTAGACTAGGAGCAGATCAGGGCAGTGGTCTTAATGAAAAAGTTCCTTTAAGACCCATTCTAAAGGGATGAAGCCTTAGTGATAACTCCTGAGTTATTTAAAAAAAAAATTTTATATATATATATATAAAACAATATATATTTTTTATTGATTTATATACATTTCTTTTGTATATGTATTTTGTTGTACTTTAATTACTTTTTATAGTATTTGCTTCAAACAGATCAGTGTTGGCGCAGTACTGAAAGTGCACTGTTACATTTTCCAGTAATGTTTTGAGTGATTCTGTTTCCTATAGAGGTTGTCTTACTAGTATAATTGTTTTTTATTATGCATGTGCTATATTTGTGCATGGTTTAATATAATGCCTCAAGTGACTGGTTCAACCAGTTTGCCTCAGTTTGATTGACATCTGCATATATAAGCATGCTAGTTTTTTTTTCTTTTAGCAGATGTGAAAGCACTTATCTTTTTAATTTTTATGAGAGAATAAACTTTTTTTTTATAACTCCTGGCATTGTTTTATTCCTCTGGTGCTGGCACTGTTTTATTCCTCTGGTGTTCATTTTTTATATCAGAAAAACCTGGCATTTTAACAGGGGTGTGTACACTTTTTATATCCATTGTAGATCTTGATGTTAAACATTTTTTTGATTTTTTTGCACTCAAACAATTTCTCTTTCAAAACTTTCCATATTCCATCCGCAGTTTTCCCACTGAACACCTCCCTCTAGTTAGTTTTACATAGTGACCATTTTGCTTCCACAATCTGTAATTAACCTTCTGTGCATTGGTTTAGATTTCAGTTTGTCAAAATTATCTAGCAACAAATTAACCTTTATAACCCCATGAACACTGCACATCAACAGTGGTAAAACTTGACTTGAACTAACAGAAAGTTCTTTAGGAACACAAACAATGTCTAGTATGTTCCGTCCCCTGGTAGTTTTTTTTATTTATTTTTTTTTTTACAATCTGAAGCAACTGCTATTCTCGAATATACATTGTGAATAATTTCCTTACTAATGTTGTTAAATCAATATTATTCCATTCTGCTTCTGATAAATTTAAGTCCCCAGCTATTATTCCCTCGTGTGTTTCATGCAAGAAATGTATGAATTACTTTAGTCATCTATACTTTACTTTGGTGGTCTATACACTCCAACAATTGTAATATGTTCCAGGGTTGTCTTTATTGTCAATAGTTACAGTCTACAGGACTGATGTTATCACTGAACATGTAATAATCACAGGTCTCATAACTACCTTTAATCCCTATCATAACACCTCCACTTGATTTTTTATTAGAATGTCTGATACAGTGAAAACATTTATACCCTGGACAGAACTAGTTTCCAGTAATTGTTAACCATGTTTCACAAACATCAATCTTGTGGGAATGTAGTAAATTTTCCAATAAAAGAAAACAAACAAAAAACTTTATTAATGCACCTAGCATTAACAACCATCACCGATGCATCAAATGTCGCTATCTGTGAAGTGCAAAATTTTCGACCTTGCAAAAATCCTGCCTAGTGTGTCAAATATTGCAAAATATCTGCTGCATAAAAATTCTTCCACGATCTTGACAAATGCACACCATCCTGTCTGAACACGTGTGCCCAAAACTAGGCTTGGATGCTCTACACATTTCCATTTTTAAATACAGGACATTTTTCCATGTAGGTATTTACCCTAAAACATTTCATTCACAGTGACCTCACTATTCTTTCTATAGGTGATTTGTTAAAAATGTGTCCTAACACCAGTACAAGCTATACTACCTAAGAGGGCTGGCGATTCCCTACTAACACAGTCAGAGAATCCTCGAGGAAGGGATCATTTGTACTGATATGAATAAAAACAGATCCGTACTTCCTTACATTAAGACGTTCCATGGCTTGTCTCACATCTTCTATTTTTGCTCCTGGTAAGCATAACGCTATTCAATGTTCATTATCTTCTCTGCAAATATAATTATCAGTTCCTCTAATAATTTTTTCTCCAACTACAAGAATATCTTTGCTGACCAGCTCTGAAGAATCCAACTTCTAATATGCAATATCTGCTCTATCAGTTGTTACAAAGGATAGATCTTTATCACCATTAGTCTTAAGCCCACTGTTTTCACTGCGTATTAAATTCTCATCCAGCTGGTATCATAAATCCACAACTCAAGCCATGCAGTCAACAGCTGTCTTTCTCTGCTTTTTTCTTACAGTAATGTTCTTCAATCCTTCCACATTCAGTTTTGATTTCTTCTTTTTCACTTGCCCATTGGCTCTTTCTACCTTCTCTTTTGGAAAAATGATGCCTTTTTCTGTAAATTGAATATTTTCGGATAGAAAAATATTATCATTCCCTGTAACCTGTGTTACATAAAAAAGTAGTGCCCTTTTTAGTATGTATTCTCTTTACTTTACAGACATTAATTGGTTTCTTTTTCTTCCTTGTTATGTTGTGAACGTCTTCCTTTCTTTCTTTCCTTCTAAACAATCCAGAACCTAAGATTGCTGAATACTTGCATGCAGAATTCCAAAGTTGTCAGGGGTATTGTCTTGTTTCACAGGAGTTGAATTATCTTTACAGACAATAGATGCATAATTTCCTAAATGTGTTCGGTTTGTTCTATGCCTAACATTATTTATCTGACCAGTCCAGTCATTAATAGTTGTAACAGTTCCCCAAGCTGTGCCAATTGCACAAGTGCAATCAAGTCTAGATTTACTTCTAATAATGGTAAGTAAATCAACCAACTTCTGACATGAGGAACACAGATCACAAGTGTTGTCAGCTGTTACCTTTAAATATTCAGAGCATTTACCACACTGTACAAGATATTTGTGCATTAGCAAATTATTAACTGCATACTCATTTAAGGAATCCATATTCAGCTTCAAACAAATACAATATGGCAAAAGAAAAGAATAATCAAAATCAGTAACCACAAATTTCAGAGAGAACTTAAATCGACTTCTACGACAAGAATCACACCAGCAATATACAACTAAATACTAAAGCAAGTACAGTAAAGTTGTTCTGACCATAAAAGTTCTGCAAGCCAGACAAAAAGTGTCATTCCTTTACGTTACACACTATCAATCACAGTCATACTTCTTTTTAACAATAAAAATCAATAAATCACAAACCAAGATTGCATTGTTTAGGTATGCTCTGGATTTTCCTCTCTGCAATCTGTGTAAATTTATAGCTGTCTAGGCCCCTTGGGATGGCTACAGCTTGCCTGTCTAAAACCTATCCCTTTCTAACAACCAACAGTGAAATTAAAGGTAAAGCAACAAAATATGAATCAAAGTAAATCTTGCTAACAAGCCATCTCTTCCTACCTACAAACAATGAAAAACAGAGATACAAAATACAAATTCAAATAAAACTTCTCTTACCAGTCAACTCCACAGTAAATCACAAACAAAGGTAGGATTGTTTAGACAGGCCATGGCTCCGACACTAGTTATTCATCTGCCAGACCCTTCAGGAGAATATCTACATCTTTGGTGGAATTCAATGATTACACCCAGCTTGCAGTCATCAGCAAATTTAGTCACCCAGAGGTCCCAGTATTCAGCCATGTGGGACACCACTGGTAATAGGCCTTTTTGGAGGAGACGAATTCCCCGCTCCTAACTTCATATGTCCTATTCGTGAGCCATCTGGCTATCCTTCGTGATTTATGCCTAAATTTGTGAGTTTGTCTATAATACCAGAGTGAAGTATTGTGTCAAATGCCTCTGCCACGTAGAGATAGACAGCATGTATTATTCTGCCCTTGTCTATGGCTATAGTGACCTTCCCAAAGTTGTCCACCAGGTTTAGTAGGCATGACCTGCCCTTAAAATTGAACTGGGATGGGTCCAGTGTTTGAAGATTTTCTATATCTTTGTTAATTTAATGATAATTACTTCCATGGCCTTGCATACAAGACTAGTCAAACTTATGGGTCTGTATTTTCCTATGTCTGTTGACAGTCCCTCTGTGTAGAGAGAAGACCACTGCAGTCCTCCATTCCTTAGAGACAAAGCCTGTGTGGAGGCTGTGGTAGAATAGTGAGCCTAATGGGTCACATTTCCAGCTATGTAGCAGACATTATGGGATGGTGCAGTGGTTTTAGCTTTGGAAAGTGCAGTGAGGACCTGTTCTTTAGAAACAGACGGTTTGGGGGGGGGGGGGGCTGGTGGTGAAATTTATCAGCCAGCAAATCTGCCCTGAAATGACCTTTGGTGGACATGGATTAGTCCCCTGAATTGCTTGCGGAGACTGATGAGGGAGTTTTTTTGCCTAATGGGCACAGCCCTATTTTTGGACAGAATTTTCTTTATTTCTTTTGTTGTACAACCTATTTATACTAGGGGTCCATCAAGGGGGCTTTTTTTTTTTGAAGATTGTCCTAAATTTATTTTAGTTTGGTACTGCTGTTTCTATGCAGGTATTTACATGCCTGTACAGGGTTTCCCTAAATGCTTCTGCATAGGCCACAGTGTTCTCTGACTTTTTTTGGGGGGCCTGGAATTTAGCTATGCCATTGCTTAACAGATAGTTGGAAAGGTTCATAAATGTTCCTGAGTTTGCTTGGATTTGAGGCTTTATATTTATTTCATGGGTGACCACTGATCTGACCAGTGAGGGCATTACACTGGGGGGGGGGGTGCAACATTACCCCCTATTTGTGACTACCAGATCCAGGATATTTGCACTCCTACTAGGTATACAGACAAGATGCTCCAGGGCGTTTGCAATGACAAAATCCAGGAATATTTGAGCCTGCATGTTAGTGGTTGCGTATTTATCCCCAGCTTATGGTGGGATAGTTGAGCTGGAATGATGAGCGACTCCAGTACATTCAAGTACATGATATGGCTATCCTGGGTCATAGACTACGACCTACAGGTAAGCAAGGACATGTTATGAGAATTTTACCTAAGGTTAGTTGGACACTGAGTAGCTCTCGAGTGTCATTGTTTGACCAATCTTGCGGTGTACTTACAAAGTGCACACACTACCCAAACCACTGAATGCTTTTTTTTCTTTTTAATTTTTATGGTACTGCACAATTGTCAGTGGGATGCCTTTAGGTGCAAGTGGAAATGCTCTACTGTGGCTGTTATTTCTATACTTTTGGTGATCACATGTTTATATGGATGGGAACAGGCTGTGTAGAAAAGCAAAGGGCAATTACATGATCCTCCTGACTGATTACTTACATGGTTTGTTGTGTGTGTGTGTGTGTGCTGCAGGGGTGACAGTATCCATCAAACAGCTACACGGACATTATATTAATGTGATTTCTAAGTGCTGGTAGTATATAGTTTAATAGAGAGTACATTACACTGGGCCAGTTTCGATCCACGTATCTTATAAGTCTCTGATTTTTTTTTTTTTTTTTTTTTAATGGAAATGCATCCAAGGAATTAATGTATGGTCTCTTACATACAGTCAAATCCAACATTTTAGGGCTTTTGAAGTCACAGTCTGCACTATGCAAAAAAGCCAGACAAAACTAATGTCCAATAATAGGTATACTCAGTTTTCTTATTTCAGAAGCAGAACTTCCTATACATTTTGTCACAAAAGATACACTTTCCTGTGATAACATGCTGTGGCTACAATGCCATGCTTTCAAGTGGCTACAGCTGTGAGGTCAAATTCAGAGGTGCGCTGCACTGGAAACTTTGAGGTTAACAAATGCAGTTTTTGTGTGCTTTGTAATTGATACCCTCCTGAAGGTTTCACAATTAAAGGGTTGCAAAGATATTGCTTTTGTTAGATGGGCCTCAGTTGTTTTAGCTCATATATTTACTTCTGTAGTCTGACATGTTGCATTATACTTCGTTGTCAATTTGTTTGCTGGGATGAACTGCTCAGCACACAGAGTATAATAACCAAAAAAATCTTGAGTTGTCTACATTAGATGTAAAAATCCTCAATATTTCACCAGAAAAATAAATGTTTCCACTGTTAGCATGCTGTGGTTACAATGCTATGCTTTGAAACGGCTAAAGCAGTTAGGCCAATTTCAGAGGTGTGCTGCACTTGAAGCTCTGAGATTAGAACTGCAGTATTAGATGTGTTTTGTTGCAGAAAAAATTATTACGTGAAAAAGTTTCTTAATAGAATCTCACAGAAATACAGTCTTTCAATGAAGGCCACAGTGGTTTTTGTTCATATGCTTTTATAGTTGTGTCAGAGATTTTGCAGTTTGCTCTGTTTTCACTTTGGCAGCCATAGTGAATGTCTACTTCTGCTCACAATGCTGAAGTGCAATACTGACCTAAAATACCTCTTTAGTGAGTGGTCAGTATATAAGAAGGAAAATTCCTGTTTGCACCCCCACACCACGTTTAGACACCTGTGCAGCAAACCCCATTACAAGACAATACATTGGTGCATGTGTCTACTTCTGAAACCACCAGCCAAACACATTTTGTAGCCAACAGTCATGACACATTGGGAACTTTGTTGTAATACCTTTTATGGTTACAGAGGAAATGGTCCATTAATATTGGGTACTACCAGTACTCTTGTACAGCCATTTAGACACACTGTTCTTACCATCTCTTTCATTCATATATTTTGCACGTTTTCAAGCTGCCACAGTATGCATCTGAATCATATTACCGTTGTGTTCACAAAAAGTGCAAACCACAAAAATAATTCTCTTTAATAAGAAAATTCTGTATTTTCTCTCATTGTTGCATGCTACTGCAAAAATGCACATTGCACTTGCTTTGGGGAGTACACCCATATTTAATATTCTGCTCATTTTCCATAAAAGTTACTAGAATGTGGAAAATTAAGTGAAAGTGGATTACCAAGGGGCCTTGTCCTGAAATTTCATAGGAATATCTTGAAGCAGTAGAGAAAACTTGCATATGAAGTTGAGTAGAATTCAGGCCAAAATGGCCTTTGTAAACTGACAAGACTAACTTTCACAAAACATTCAGCTAAAAAGAAATGTGTAGCTCTTGGAGTAAAATAGATGAAAGCATAAATATGTAAAGTTGGTGTGACTTGGGATGACTTAAAAGCAGTATACATTTCTGTATAAAATATTTTCCTTCTTTGTATTGATGTATAAAGATCACAATAAAAGTTTTATTTTTTCATTAACATTCAAGACACAGATGCTCCTTTGTTTTTGATGGTAGGAGCCCAGTTCAATTCTGTTTTCTAGACAATTATGCTAGTAACACTCAAAACATTCCATCAATAAATATTCTACCATTTTGGAGATATATTCTTAAATCCAAAGAGTAAAAATAGCCAAAAAGCAGACAGTATTTTGGCAACATATCATATGAAAATGGCAAGTGGAAAAGCATTCTGGAAACTTATCACCTTAGAAACTCATGGTGAATAGGCTGGACAGGAGTAGGGGATCTAAAGGAGGAGCCAAGACAGGAGATGTAGCTTGCCATACAAAGGACAATTTCAACTGGCTTATATTGGAACCAGTTTATGCACTGGCTGGAAAATGAAAGTCTAAAACTGCAATCCTCTGGGCCACTGCAGGGTAATAAACCCAAGTTTTACTTGTTCTTCTCTAACATTAGAATTACATGTGGAATCAAGGGGAATCTCCCCTGCCATGGAAGGGGAACACAACCAACTCTCCCATGCCTTGAAGGAATAAACAGAAGACTGGTTGGATGTAACAGATACTCTCAGTGGAGTCACTGATGCCTATAATAGAAGGAAAGAACTGAAGAAAACCCCACTCCCTTGTCTGAAAAAGGAGTGTTCAATGTTCAGGGAATGTTCTATGGTCCTTTTTGAGTAGTTTGCCCAAGTCCAATGAGCTCTGAAGAAACTGTCTGGTTCTAGAGCTGAGCACTTTCTGGGGAAGAAAGAAGAGCTCGAGAAAGTGACTGCAATGACCACAATGAAAACTATGTCCTCCTCGTATCAGCTTTTCTGTGAGGAGACCCTTTGTCTCTTCAGTCATAGTTGGGACAACTTTAAGTCAGATATTTTTTTTCAGTGAAACTCCCACCCTCATATGCATGCATGTTATTTATCAGTTCATATCCTGACATCAATGTGCCCTATTAGGAGGGTGTGCCATTTTTTTTTTTGCCAGCCAGTCCGCTTTCAGTAATGAACATGTACACACTGCAACCAAAACCAATGAAGAAACTCTGAGTACTGGGATTAGCAGTACTACAACTTCCCGCACAGCAGAGTCCTGAAGCAATACATTGTCAAAGTGGGTCTGAATAGGTCCATAGGTGTATACTAGGCTAATGACCACTGGGGCCTTTATAAGCCTAGCTATGCAACCCAAACACATCCCACAAGTTTATTGTGCCTTAAGAGTTTATTTTAAGAAGTGTACGTTACAGCATGATTGAACAGCTGCCTCTGTCCATCACAAACATGCCAGACCAGAGGGTGAAGTTCTTATTTCCCATCCGCTGGTCCAGGCTGCGCCTGAACAGAGTTACGGAACAGCTCTGCTTCTCATGGATGGGAAACCTGTTCCACAGAATGGGGATTCTCTGAAATATGTACCTGTCCCTGCAACATGCCATATTTAACTGGCAGGCAAAGTTTAAATAATTTGATGTAGTACTTCCACTACTGTTAATTTTGCGGATATGCAAAACATCCATCATAGCATGATTCAAGAGATGCTTTGTATGCCTATCATAAATTGCCTCTCAGCAGTCTGTAGGAAACCGAGAATAGAGATGAGGCTGCTAGAGGATTGTGTTTACTCCCTGTATTCTTTTTGTGAGAACTTCTGCAAATGTTTCTGTTGTTGCATGTACCTGGTTAGATACATTTAGAAAGGCGTGTTATACTCAGTGATGGATCTGATGATAGGCGAGTCTAATGGCATGATTACTTCCCTAGACCTAGATGCCATGCCCTTACTTATACGTTTAGTCACAAAAAATGATTTTCTTACAGCCTTAGATACAAAATTAGTCTAAAGTCAGGATACTATCTACACAAGTTTCCAAATCCTAGACTACTGTGTCTATTTTTAGGAAGAGTGGTTTATCAATGAGATAGTATCCCAGGGTGACAGACTTCCAATAGGTACTATTATGTGTTTCTTGGCATTGAGTTTTAAGCTGTGACTTTGGAACCAGTCATTTGTCTGTGTTGGACCTTCCTGTAAGATGCGAGTATCTTGGGAGTTTTCTATGATTGCTCCTAGCGTGCAATCATCTGCAAACTTAGTAAGCCAGTGGCCCTTGACATTGGCCACCACGTCTGAAAAATAGATGCCAAAGAGAACTGGAGCCAGCAGAGAGCCTTGGGGGGACACCACTGGTGAATGGCCACCATGTGGAGGTGGTGTCTCCAATCTGAACTTCCTGGGCCCTGTATGTGAGCCAACTGGCTATTCTGAGAGTTACACAGGGGTTTATGCCTAATTCAGTGAGTTTGATTACAGCGCCCAAGTGGGGTACTGTATCCAATGCCTTAGCTAGGTCAAGGTAGGCAGTATGGACCGTTTTGCCCTTATCCATTGCCTATCCTTCTTAAAGAAGTCAACCAGGTTTAATAGGCATGATCTGCTTTTGAAGAAAGCAAACAGGGTTGCGTCCAGTGTCTGAAGATTTCTTATATAATTGTTAATCATTTCCATGACAATTCTTTCCATGGCTTTGCATGCGAGACCAGTCAGACTAATGGATCTGTAGTACCTGGGAAACACTGATACTCCACCCTTGTGTAGAGGGATGACAATTGCAGTCTTCCATTCATATGTCACAAAGCCTGTGCAGAAGCTATAGCGAATAGTGACACCATTGGTCCTGCTAGGTCACATTTCTGACTATTTAGGAGAGATCCTGGGATATTATCAGGGCCCACTTAAGCTGTATTTTTTGGCCTTACAGAGCAAATCTAAGACCTGGCTCCTTACTGATAGTTGGAAGGATTATGTGTTAGATGGTATATCCTGGGCAGGGAGACAGTTGGATGGGAGAGTGGGGCAAAGTTGAAGCTCCATTTGTAAGCCAGAAAATTTGCTGTATTGCCCATAACTGTGAACATGGCTTCATTTACTAATAGTCCAGCACACTATCGTGTGCTGTGTTGCAGGTTTTGGACATAGCTAAAGGCCTCATGGTTGTCCTTCGCCTGGAACACTAGTCATGAACTTTTAGTTATGTACTTACCATAACTTCAGATGTATGGGATCCATCTTGCCTACATTCTCTACAGATGGGTTCGGAGCCGATCCTCGGCTCCGACTCGGCGCTATACTATAGAACGCAGTCTCTTATTGGCTGAGTTACCTCATATCCCAGGATGCACCACCACTACCTCCCCAGATCTCGTTTGTTCGCACTCATATTCACAGAGACATACTATTGTCATAACATACTCAGGTCTTTCAAGAGAGGAAAGAAAACAGTTTCGGACCGTCCGGTCTCTCCTGGTCTACAAGGCAGGGGGATGGAGGGTGGGTTATTAGGAATGTAGATGGATCCCATACATCTGAAGTTATGGTAAGTACATAACTAAAAGATGTAATGTGATCCTATCTCGCCTACATTCTCTACAGATGGGACAGCGTCCCTAGCACCTAATTCCCAGGTGGCTCACTGGAAAACACTCCTGAGTACTGTGGAACCGAAGGAAGCTCGACCCCTGGATGCCACATCTAATTTGTAGTGAGAAACAAAGGTGTGTGAAGATGTCCATGTGGCAGCCGCACAAATGTCGCTAATAGAGAGCTTGGAATGAAAGGCTGCAAGTGGCCATAGCTCTAGTGGAATGAGCTTTTACGGAGCTATGAGCTCCTTGTTTGAGATGAGATAAACGTGAGTGATGCAGTCCCTGATCCACTTGGCAATAGTGACTTTAGTGATGGCTTTGCCTAATCTGTTATCTGAAAAGGACACAAACAGTTGATCTGATTTCCGTGCTTTGTGTGTCCTATCCAAATAGAAGCGCAATTGCCTGTGCACATCTAAGCAGTGAAAAGTGTATTCAGCTCTATTGGAATATTTGGGAAAGAAGACCGGTAGCTCCATCGATTGCTGTAGACAGAAACTAGAACAAACCTTTGGTATAAAGGATGGGTTTGTCCTAAGAGATACTCTATCCTTGTGGAATACCAGGTAAGGTGGTTTAACACATAGAGCCTGAAGCTCTGAAACCAGTCTTGCTAAAGTAATAGCAACTAGAAGTGCAGTTTTCCAAGAAAGGAATTTGAGCTCACAGGTTGCTGCCGGCTCAAAGGGTGTCGAGGTTAAGGCACCTAATACCACATTCAGATCCCACGGAGGTGCAGGTTGCGAAATGGGAGGTCGTAAAAGCCAAGCTCCTTTAATAAAGGCTTTACAAAGCTTGTTGCTCATTAAGGGAGGTTGCACACTTTCATGAAAATTAGAAATAGCCGCTAATTGTACCTTAATGGTAGATACTGAGCAGCCTTGCTGGAACAGGGAGGCTAAAAATTTGAGTACTTCCGATACCGAGGCTGTCATTGGGTCTAATCCTCGGAGCTGGGCCCAAATAGCAAATCTCTTCCATTTACTGCTATATATTTTCTTTGTAGAAGTCTTGTGGGCTGAAGACAAAATGTGTATGACTTCAGGAGCCAAAGAGTGGGTCCTAATTATGGTTGGAAGAGGAGTAGCCAGGCTGTCAACTTCAACGAATGGAGGGACTGATGGAGTTGTCCTGACTGATGAGTCAAAGGTCCGAACTTGGTCCAGGAACCAAGGACCCTCCAATGCATATCTGTGAAGAAAGGGGAACCAGATTTGTCGAGGCCAGTATGGGGCGATTAATATCATCTTGCTTTTAAGCGAATCGCCTTCTGAATCACCTTGGGGAGAAGGGGAACCGTGGAAAGGCGATAGCAGACCGAGGGCCAATCGTGGACAAGAGCGCCCTTGGGAATCCCGAAGTGGGGTCAGAGTGAAGAAGTGATGACACTTCGCATTGAAGGGGTTTGCAAAGAGATCGCAACAGGGACTCCCCATCTTGTGAAAATCTGTGTTGTCACTCTGTTGTTCAAGGACCACTCGTGAGGGAGAGAATAGTTCTGCTCAGTCTGTCGGCTAACACGTTGGATTTCCCGGAATGTGCATTGCCATTAGAACGCTTGGTAGCAATCGCCCAATCCCATACTCATGGCCTCTCTGCAAAGGGGATAGGACCTGGTTCCTCCTTGTTTGTTTAGGTACCAGACTACCGACATGCTGTCCGATTGAATGGCAATTGTACCCTGGGGGAGGTGATCGCGCAGTGCTTGCACCGCTAAAAGCACCGCCCTCATCTCCAGGATATTGATATGAAGAAGACTCGCCGGGTGCCACGGCCTTGGACCGACCTGTCCAGATAATGACCCCCACCCTGTCTGGGAGGCGTCCGTAGTCAGCGTGGCAGAGGGGAGTGGCGGAAAGGGTCGCCCTTGATTCAGGTCGGGGGTTATAAGCCACCAACGGAGATCCTGTTTGCACGTGTCCGTGATTAGAATGTGGTGACTGAGGGGAAGGTCCTGATAAGACCACTGGACTGAGAGGAGCCGCTGAAGTATCCTCATGTGCAACCTTGCCAAGGGGACCAGAAGAATGGTGGCTGCCATGGAACCCAACAGTTGCAGGACCATTCTTGCTGGAGCTCGACGCCTGAGGAGCAGAGTTCGGACTTGAGACTGAAGCGTTGTGATCCTTTCTGCAGGAAGATAGACTCGCATCTGCCTTGAATCTATTTCTGCACCGATGAACAGAATACGCTGAGATGGTTGCAATACAGATTTTGACCAATTGAAGGTGATTCCTAAGGATTTGCCCAGTGCTATCGTGGCTGCTAAATTTTGCAAGAGTAGATGCCTGGAGGCGGCAGTTAGGAGCCAGTCGTCTAGGTATGGAAACACCTGGAATCCTAGACTCCTCAAGTGAGCAGTCGCGACTGCCAAACATTTGGTAAACACCCTGGGGGCTGTGGTGAGACCAAAGGGCAGCGCTCGGAACTGAAAATGACTGTCTCCCAGGCTGAAGCGCAAGTGTCTCCTCGACGCCTGATCCATCAGAAAGTGATAGTAGGCATCTTTGAGGTCTATGGAGCACATCCAAACTCCTTTCTCCAACAGTGGGAGAATGGATTGTAAAGTGACCATCCGGAATTTGGACTTTTACAAATCGGTTCAGTTTGCTGAGATCCAAAATGGGTCTCAAGTCCCGGTCTTTTGGCACCAAAAGAATCTTGAGTAAGTCCCTAATCCGCCTGGTCTGCGGGGACAGGTTGGATGACTCCTTTTGAAGCAGCTTTGATACTTCGGGCTGCATGATCCCGTTGACTGGGTGGTGGGTCCGGATTCCTTGGACTGGTGGGGGCGGTTGAACAAAGGGGATGGAGTAACCTCCGGCAATGATTCAAGCACCCATTGGTCCAGTAATATGTTCCCAGGCCTTTAGGTGCTTCGAGAAACGACCCGCGACTGGCTCCGGAGCTGCACAGGCGGGCACTCCTTCAGGGATGCTGGAAGGAGGAGGAGCCACGAAAGGACTCGCGGTCTCCAGTGTTGTGGGGGCCTCCGCCGCCTCTGGGACGGCGTCTCCTGAAAAATTTCCCTCCTCTGCCTCTAGAAGGGGATCGCCTGCTGCACGAGTAAGGCTTCTGAGACTTACGGAACCACATTTTCCCTCCCTTCGGCCTTGGGATAAGACCTGACGGAGTGGAAAAGCGGCCCCACGGCAGCCAAGGTCTTACCCTCCTGCTCAGCGAGTCAAAGTGTCCTTTACCTTGGGTCCAAACAATGAGGACCCATCAAAGGCGCGGCAAAGGAAGACTTAAAGGCCTCCAAAAATGACACAGGCGTAACCAGGCTTGTCTCCAAGAGCAACACCTGTTCCCGCTTACTACGCCTTCGGCCGCATAGGAAATGAGCCTCATGGACGAATTAGATAAAGAGGATAGGGTAGCCAACTGAGAATTAACTGTCTGAGTTAATTGATCAGGTAAGTTACCCGAGAGGGCATCCAAGAGCTCCTTGATCAGATCCCTCTGTAGTCTGGTGAAGTGTGCCAAGTAATTCAGAGACCTTAACGTAAAGGCCGCTGAAGTAAGGGTACGCTTGCCGTACCGATCCATGCTCCTAGACTCTTTGTTAGCTGGATGGATGGACGTCGAAGCCTCTGCCACATCTTGTTGGGTGGCAGATGCCACCACCATAGCATCTACAGCCACACCCTTAGATAAGAACTCCTTGTCCGGGGGTGCTGAAAGAAACTTATTGGGATGAGCTGGCACCGGTTCCACAGAACTGGGTGTTCCCACGCCCTTCGAGAGATCAAATCCAGAAGCTCATCAAGGGCGGAGACACCCAGGAGGCGGAGGGCTGAGCCCCGAAGGCCTTGAGGAACACCGACTCCTCAGCGGAAGGGGGTTTGGATTGCCAATCGCCTCGGTGTTTAAGGATTTCTAAAATGTCAGCAAAGGAGACATCTTCCGATGACGACTTTGGGGACCCTCCGCATCATCGAGGTCGGTATCTGATGTGAGGGACTCGTCAGGAGTCGACGTTTCCTCTCACACAGTCTCTTCCTGGGTGGTTCCTCCGAAGGAGTGTCGGAGGAACCTCCAGGAAGAAGGGAACCACCAATGGGGTAACCTCAGGCCCAGGGGCTCCGCTGTCACGAGACAGGGGACTCCAGAAACGCCAGTCACCACGCCCAAGGAAGGGGTGGTGGTGGAAAGGTCGGAAGTGGCCAAAGAGGATTTGGCTAAGGCACTTCTCATGGCATCAAGGCAGGACCCCCAGAATCCTGGGAAGGTGCTATCCCGAGGCCACAACAGTAACAGGAGCCCCGCAGCCGACGACCGAGAGAGGCTCGGAACCGAAAGGGTCGGATCCAAGCCTCCCCAGGGCCGACTGAGGAAGTTCGTGTACCGAACCCCGACCCAAGGGACGGAGTTGAAGTTAGAGTCGGAGCCGACCGATAACTCGACCGGGTCCACCAACACCGACTCCAACGGCCAAGGCTGTCGGAGGAGGAATGGTAGTAGAAGGATAAGGGATCGGCTCCAAAGCCAACTGGGCAGGAGTCGAGATCAATTTAGAAGACCGGTGACTGGAAGAGCTTCTGAAGCACCTGTCTACGTCCGAATCGGACATCCTCAAGAACGAGAAGAGACCGATGGTCCGAGTCGACTTCTCCGCCCGGCTCAAGAGTGGGGACCGCTCCGTAAAGGCTCGAGACGAGGCGCCGAGGGAGATTCCACCACTATTGCAATCTCCCTCGGAGCCGATGTGGACTTCGCCCGGGAAGTGTCTGAGCGGGCAATCCATCGGCTCCAAGTCAGTGGAGCCGATGAAGGTGACCCACCTCGACAACCGAGCCTCGACTCCAAGGCCAGGGGAGTCGAGGCTGGAGGCATCGAGGCAGACCGTTCCGCCCTCGGCTCCGAAGTCCGTGGAGCCGACGGAGAAGCCTGCCTAGACTTTTTGGCTATCGGTTCCGACGGGCTGGTCGGAGCCGACGATTTTTTCTTCTTGCCAGAAGGGGAAGAAGAAGAGGACAAAGCTTCCTCAAAAGAAGGGGCAATGAGCCCTTTTAAAATCAATTTGTTTTTCCTCTCTTGGAGGACTCGAGAGGAAAAAGCGTGGCAAACGCTACAAGACTCCTGCAGGTGTTTAGGACCTAGACAATACACACACAGGGAATGATCATCTGCGATTGACATCTTATAGCTACACTTGACACATTTTTTGAAACCAGAGGGTCTATGTTCCTTAGACATGGTTTCGACAGTTAACAACAACTACAGACCAACAAAAAACAATGACAACTAGGCTCTAACTGAAACGCCTAAAGTAGGGCTAGGCCCCTCTAACTTAAACGGAACCTTCCTACCCAACAAACAAACACAATTTACCACAAAAAATTATCGAATCACAAACGTACAACAACAATAGCTGTTAAAACAGCTTTTGGGTGAATTTCAGAAAAAATCTGACAGAAAAAGATTTCTAACTAGAGGTACTTAGCTCAGCCAAGTCCGAGACCACGTCTATGCTGGAAAGCGGCAAACGAGATCTGGGGAGGTAGTGGTGGTGCATCCTGGGATATGAGGTAACTCAGCCAATAAGAGACTGCGTTCTATAGTATAGCGCCGAGTCGGAGCCGATCCATCTGTAGAGAATGTAGGCGAGATAGGATCACATTACATCTAGTAATAAAATCTGAAGGTATGAACCAATGAGCAGGTGGCCACAGAATAAATATCTACAATGTGCATACTTTTAAAGAATGCATTAGAAGCATACCTCTCAAACTAGGAACATCAAAAATCTGGACAAGGCCCATGAAAAATAGGTACAAATCTGTATGGTGACTAACATCTAATTTGCATACATAATTACATAACCCCATCCACTCCAATGGAATTGTGGGATACCAACTTTCAAATGCAAACTGAAGAACAGACGACCAAAATATGGCACCAGAGTCCCCCTGCAGCCATTCCAATGTCCCATTACCTGGCTATTTCGCCCTATTTTGCATAAACACTAATGTGTGCATACTGCTTTACATCTACAACGATTATTTGGATTTTATTTTTTACATTTTACAGCACAACAATGCACAAACACCAATAGACATCTGTTAAAGAAAGCAATACTGTCTCACAATGAAAACAGACTTGGCATTAAACCTTCTCTGCCCTTGAAACTCACATTCATTGAAACAGCATTAAAACCCACCACATCAAAAGAAAAAGCATCTGGCCAGTAGTGGATAAAGATTACCTTTGGGCTGTTTTCAAATGACTGGCCTCTTGCACACAAAAAGTACAGTTGTGCACACTTACCATAAATGTAGATGTTCGAGCATGTTCACTGTTGCAGTCATCACATATGGGTTATCTGCTTGCAGTAGCCCTCAGTCGGCCTGATTAACAAAGTCTTGGGTCCTGCGTCTGTTGCTGTCCCATCTTCCATGACATCAGGTAGTCAGGGGTATAAAGCATGCAGCCGACGCCATTACATCCCAGATATCAGGTGCCCCCATAATGGGAAGCAAATTATATATATATATATATATATATATATATATATATATATATATATATATATATATATATATATATATATATATATATATATATATATATATAAAGTTACACCTCCAACAAAAAAGCAAATACACTAAAAAGCTTTAAACATAGTAAGCAAGAATAGAGGTATAGCAAATAGAAGTCAGGGGGTTGGAGGGAGGGTAAAGTACAGTTTTGTACCTACCATAAATGTAGATGTTCGAGGGCTATTACAGCTGCAGTAATCACATATGGGTTTTCTGCCGTCAGGCGGTCCCTCGGTTGGCCGAATTCCAAAGTCTTGGTCCGGCGTCGGTTGTTGTCGCGTACTCTTCTGACGTCAGGAAGGCTAGAGTATATAAGACACAGCCGACGCCATCTTCTTCAGTCTTTCTTGCCCC
Source organism: Protopterus annectens (assembly GCF_019279795.1). Taxonomy (NCBI): domain Eukaryota; kingdom Metazoa; phylum Chordata; order Ceratodontiformes; family Protopteridae; genus Protopterus; species Protopterus annectens. The sequence goes on from NC_056728.1 coordinate 1,692,867,176, forward strand.
AGATGTCAGGTGCCCCCCAAAAGGAAGGCAATACATAAATAAATCTAATCCACAAAAGTAAGCAAATAAAACATAGCAGGATAACCCAGTCAGTAGGTATGAAGAGGTATTCAGACCCCAAGGTCTTACCAAGTGGGAAGGAGGGTGGAAACCTGTACTGCAGCTGTAATAGCCTCGAACATCTACATTTATGGTAGGTACAAAACTGTACTATGTTCATCGTGCATTACAGCTGCAGTAATCACATATGGGTAGAGTCCCAAAGCTATGCATAGGGTGGTAGGTACTATAAGGAACTGGGTTGAGCTAGAATGCCCTGCAAAACTGCAGTGGCAAAGCCTGCTCTTGTTCCGGAATATAAAGGCAGATGGTAGTGTTTTGTGAAGGTATGTACAGAACTCCAAGTGGCTGCCTCCAAGATATCTTTAGTAGGCACTCCTCTGAGGAAGGCTGTAGAGGTGGCTGTGGCCCTGGTGGAGTGAGATCTGATACCAGTAGGGACAGGTTTTCCATGATAGGAGTAACAAAAGCGTATGCAGTGACCAATCCACTTGGAAATGGTCTGTTTGGTAACAGGTTTCCCTTGACCCCCACAGCATAGGACACAAAGAGTTGATCTGATTTTCTGAAGGACTTGGTTCTGTCCAAGTAACGTAGCTGCCTGTGGATGTCTAAAGAGTGAAGCAGCCTTTCCCTTTGTTTTGAGGGTTAGGGGTAAAAGTAGGAAGGTGTATGGCCTGGTTTAAAGCTACCCTAGATACCACTTTAGGCATAAAGGAAGGGTTGGTAATGGGGAAACCCTGTCCTGATGGAAGATGAGGAAGGGCTGCACGCCATGAGGGCCTGTAACTCAGAAACTCCTGAGCTGAAGTGATGGCCAGTAGAAAAGCTGTTTTCCAGGACAAATATTGTAACTCTGTTGAAGCAGCAGGTTCAAAGGGAGGCAAAGTCAATTTTTCTAGTATGTAGTTAAGGTCCCAAGCTGGTACTGGCTGTTTCCTTGGAGGTCTTATGTTCTTAGCCCCTCTGAGGAACTGTCGAGGAGTGGTGTGAGAATAAAGGAGGATCCGTGTTGAATTCTGCAGAGATTGCTGAGGCATGTATTTTGATTGAGGAAAATGAAAGTCCATTGCTCAAAAGTTCAGCTAGGTACTGCAAAATCTGAGGTAGGTTCAATTTTCTAGGGTCCTGCCCTCTTTTTTCATTCCAACAGCAAAACCGCTTCCATTTTATGGAGTAAGCTTTTCTAGTAGATGGTCTTCTGGCCTCCAAAATGACATCCTGCACCTCTTTGGAGAGTAGAGTCTGATGTGGTGTTAAGGAATTTTCCATGCAGCGAGACTGAGAGTTTTCAGCTGACTGTGAAGGGTTTTGAAATTGTTCTGCGTCAGCAGTAGAGGTGTTAGAGGCAGGGGTCACGGAGGAGTGTGTGTTAGGCTCCTCAGGAGTGGATACCAGTGTTGTCTCGGCCAGTCTGGAGCAATCAGTATCATCCTCGGCTTGTCTGTTCTTGCTTTCAAAAGTACCTTGGGTAGAAGAGGTAGAGGTGGGAATGCATAAACTGACCAAGTTGTCCAACTGAAGGAAAGAGCGTCCACTTTCCAGGCCTTTGGGTGGAAGGTCCTTGAGCAAAACCTTTTAATTGATGGTTTCTGTGGGAGGCAAAAGATCTATATCTGGCCTCCCACGTTTGAACAATCTCTGTAAACACCTGTGGATGTAGCTTCCACTCGTGAGGATCTGTCATATTTCTGCTCAGAGTGTCTGCCAGTGTGTTTTCCATCCCTGGCAAGTACTGTGCTTGAAGTTCGATTTGTCTTTCCAGAGCCAGGTTCCAAAGAGTCATGGCTAGTCTGCACAAGGGGTATGAATGAGTTCCTCCTTGTTTGTTTATGTACCACATTACTGTGGTGTTGTCTGTTCTTATGAGCAGTTGTCCTGGATGCAGGAAGTCCTTGAACGCTGTGATTGCATTTATTACTGCCAGCATTTCTTTTTGATTGATGTGAAGGTGCTTTTCTTTTTGGGGCCATCTGCCCTGAATGCACCTGTCCTTCATGTGCGCCCCCCAGGCGTAATCTGAGGCGTCTGTGGTTATGACTTGTGTTGCTTGAGGCTTGCAGAATGGGAGGCCTGTGTTTACTTGGCATGCTTGGGCCCACCATATGAATTCCTTTTGAAGACAGGGAATTATTGGAATAATTGCTTCCAAGCTGTGACTGTGTTGAGACCATAGATTTTTTAGGTACCATTGAAGTTTCCTCATGTGCAGCTTTACATGGGATTAGAAGAATGCAAGATGCCATGAATCCCAGAGCCTGCAGGATTTTCCTTGCAGTAAGCCTGGTACTTTTTGCTAGAATTTTGAAGTACTGAGATAATTGCCCTTGTTTTTCTGGCGTAAGGTATGCCATCTGGGTGTTTGTATCCAAGTTGGCACCCAGGAAGGTTATATTCTGAGAAGGTGTTAGCTTTGATTTCTCCTTGTTGATGGTGTATCCCAGAGAAAGCAGTAACCGTGTCACATATGCCAGATGTTTCAGAAGTATGTGTTTGCTGTCCGCTTGGATCAGGCAATCGTCCAGATAAGGGTAAATTTGTATCCCTTGAAGTCTGCAGTATGCAATCACTGATGCCAGGCACTTGGTGAATACTCTACAGTAGATAAGCCAAAGGGCAATGCAGAGAATTGATAGTGGTTTGAACCTGCAAGAAATCTGAGGTATCTTCTGCAACTTTGTCTCATTGGGACATGCAGGTATGCCTCCTTGAGGTCCAATGTTACCAGCCAAAACCCCTTGCCCAGCATGGGAAGGAGTTGCTGTAATGTGAGCATCTTGAATTTTGGTACGAGAAGAAATGTGTTTAGGATGGATAAGTCCAGGATGGGTCTCCAGTCGGTCCCTTTTCTTGGCACCAGGAAAAGCCTTGAATAAAAACCTTGTGCTTGTTGGTGCGTAGGTACCTTTTGTATAGCCCTCATGTTTAGGAGCTTTGTAATTTGCAGTTGTGCCTCTACCCTTTGATTTTGTGGTAAATTTGGCATGCCTCTCATTTTTGGGAGAGTGTGAAAATGGAATTTGTAGCCTCTGTTTATAATGTCCAGAATCCATTTGTCTGTTGACAATATTCCAATTGTTTGCAAATAGTGCTAGTTTCCCTCCCAAAGGTGCTGCCAGTTGAATCTTGCTTGGCATGGAAATGAGGGAGTCATTGAGTCTGCTTCCTGTACTGTTGTGCACTGTCGTCACCACCTCTTGGTGCCGGCGATTGCCACTGTCTGCCTCTATAGGACCCCCTTGTGATTGTCCTCTGCCCCTTCCGCCTGTATCTGCCTCTTTGGGGCTTGTCAGTGGTTGGAAAGGACCAGTTTTTTGAGGGCCAATTCCTGCTAAATCGTGGTGGCTGGACCTGTAAGAAAGCTTTGACAGTTTGCATTGATTTTGCTTTTTCTTCCATTTTACGTAATATATCCTCAGCATTAGTACCAAAAGAACATCCTTATGTAAAGGTGCATCAAGAATTTTAGCTTTCACATGATCTGGCAGATTTTGTTCCCTAAGCCATGCATGTCTGCGAATGACTGATCCGGTAGCGGCCCCTCTGCTGGAGGCCTCTAGGGCATCATAACCACATTGTAAAGTGTGCTTACCCACTTGTTCTGCACCATGCATCATATCCTGTAACTCTTTATATCTGGTTGTTCAGGTTGACATTTTGGTCTTTAGTTGTGATAACAGGAATTGTTGATATTTAATCATATGAAACTGGCAGTTTAAGGCCCTCATGGCTAGGGTGGCGAGGTATAAACTTTCTTACCCCACCTTTCTAGAGATCTAGATTCCTTTCAGCAGGAAGTGGATTCTTAGCAGTGGAGGCCTTAATTCCTTTAGGGCCTTGAGAAATAGTTTCAGGGTCTGCATTATGGCCTTTGTAGAGGAATTGATGAGAATTAGGTACTCTGTAATATCTATCAGGCTTAACTGGTGCAGGAGGCAGTGAATCAGGATTAAAGCAAGCCTCCGAGTAAACATCATCCAGTACCTCCAAAACAGGAGGAATAGCCAAAGGTCTATGCTGAGGTAACCAGAGAAATTCCCTAAGCCTTTTCTTGGAGTCTGAAAAGTCTTGGCCTTCCCAGTGGAAGTGCTCCCTCAAGGTGTGCAAGGTTTCCCCAAAAGAAAAATCCTCAGGGGGGGATACAGAAGGAATAGACTGCTCTGCATCCGAATCCTCAAAAGGGGAATAAGAGTGTTCCTCAGCATCAGAATGCTCTGATCAAATGGATCCCTGGTCAGAAGAGGGAGATTCCTCCTCCACTCTGGGTCTCTTGTCCGGAGGGGCCTGGGAGCCTCTGATAAGAGTGATAAGATCCTCAGCCATTTTAAGCATGTGTTTTAGGCATGGGTCCAGGTGATGGGCCTTGTGTAGCCGGCCTAGCATGATGCCTGGCTGCTTTGGATTTAGTGAAGGCCTTAGAGAAAGAGGATGAAGGCCTAAATACACCATGGGTGGATGTAGATCTGTCCACATTAGTAGGCTCGACATAAGCAGGGGCTACGGTTGTAGTCTGGGAAAAGGGCAAGAACCAGCGGTCTCGGTACAGAAGACACCGCCGAGGGAGTGTCGCGGTAGTCAGGGACTGCAAAGGCGTCTCACTGAGAACCGGACCACGTGGAGCCTGTTTCGCGTGGTGTCGGTGGAGACCGCGTCCTCGCCTGGCGGTCCTTTCCTTGCGTTTTTGGGCAAAGCGGTAGTCGGAGTATCCGACATTTTATAATCAAACGCTTTACCAAAAGTGTTGGGCTTAACTCCGCCCGACGCTTGATAGTGCGTTTATTGAAGGTAGCGCAAAAGCGACAGCCCGAGACGTCGTGGTCTGGGCCCAAACAAGGTATGCAAAGGGAATGGAAATCCTTATGCGGTATTTGCTTCCCACAAGAAATACAATTATTAACTTTTTCTGACATCGGTCTGAGGCAAGAAAAGATTCCCCAACGGGGTACTTAGCTTTAATGAAGACTTCGGTTCCAAATATTTTTCGTAATTCAGGAGCTGGCCGACCGGCACTTGCGAACTGCTTCTGCTTCGGGCACCGCGCGGCAAAAAAGACTGGGGAAGATGGCGTCGGCTGTGTCTTATATACTCTAGCCTTCCTGACGTCAGAAGAGTACACGACAACAACCGACGCCGGACCAAGACTTTGGAATTCGGCCGACCGAGGGACCGCCTGACGGCTGAAAACCCATATGTGATTACTGCAGCTGTAATGCACGATGAACATCTAGGACTGCAACACTGAATACACTTGAACATCTACATTTATGGTAAGTGTACACAACTGTACTATGTTTTTCGTGTTTCATTGTTGCAGTCATCACATTTGGGTAGATTCCCAAAGCTAAGGATTGGAGGAGGAAATTAGATAGCATTAGGACCAGCTATAAGGCCCTGCAAAACTGCAGTGGCAAAGCCAGCCCCGGATTTAGAGAGAATTGGCAAATGGTAATGCTTGGTGAAGGTATGTACAGAACTCCAGGTAGCAGCTTCTAGGATGTCCCTGGTAGGGGACACCTCTGAGAAAGGCTGTAGAGGTAGATGCAACTCTGGTAGAATGTGGTCTAATCCCCTGTGGGGTAGGCTTTCCATGGTGCTTACAGCAGAAATGAATGCAATGGCCTATCCTCTTAGGAATGGTTTGCTATGAAATGGCCTTCCCCTCTGCCCCTGCAGCAAATGCAACCAGCAGTTGTTCAGATTTCCTGAGAGGTTTAGTCCTGTTCAAATAAAATCTAAGTTGTCTGTGCACATCTAAGGAGTGCAGAATTATCTCCCCTTTGTTCTGTGGATTAGAAAAGAAGGTTGGCAAATGAATGGACTGATTAAGGGCCACACTGGATACCACCTTGGGCATGAAGGAGGGATTGGTCCTGAGGGACACCCCATCCGCATGAAAAATGATGAAAGGCTCCACTGCCATGAGGGCCTGTAATTCAGACACCCTTCCAGCTGAAGTGATGGCTAAAAGGAAGGCTGTCTTCCAAGACAGGAATTTCAACTCTGCATTTGCAGCTGGCTCGAAAGGAGGTAGAGTGAGTTTTTCCAATACAAAGTTAAGGTCCCAGGCTGGTCTTAAGTTTTCGGCCCCTCTGAGGAACTGCTTCAGCAGTGGATGAGAGAAGAGGGGTGGTTCTGTGTTGTAAGGAGCTGAAATGGCTGAGGCATGAATTTTGATGGAGGAAAAGGAAAGGTCCTTGTGCAGCATCTCAGTTAAGTACTGAAGAATCTGAGGTAAATTGGGCGCTGCTATGTCCATCCCCTGAGTTTGGTTCCAGGAACAGAATCCTTTCCATTTTTCAGCGTAGGATTTTCTAGTACTAGGCCTCCTTGCCTCCAAAATGACATCCAACACTTGCTTACTGAGGGATGGTAATGGAGAGATCAGGTAAATTAGCCAGGCTACCAGGTTCAGGGTTTGAAGCTGTGGTTGCAGAATATGGCCCTCCTGCTGTGACAGCAGGACAGGGGACTGAGGCAGGTGCCATGGTCCTGGCAGTGACACAATGCGCAAAAGGGGGTACCAGTGTTGGCATGGCCAGTCTGTTGCAATCAGTATCTTCCTTGGTTTGTCCTGTTTGATCTTTAGTAGTACATTGGAGAGAAGAGGCAGAGGGGGAAAGGCATAAACGGATAGGTTTTTCCAGGTGAAGAACATGGCATCCACTTTCCAAGCTTTTGTGGGGAGTCCTTGTGCAGAATTTTTTCAATTGGTAGTTCTGGGGGGAGGCAAACAGATCTATATCTGGGCTCCCCCATTTGCTTCTTGACATGAATATCTTTGGTTCCAGTTTCCACTCATGTAGGTCCATGAGATTTCTGCTTAGATAGTCTGCCAGTGTGTTTAGATTTCCTGGCGGGAATTGAGCCTGTAGGTGCACTTGGTAGCTCAAGGCTGTGTTCCACAGAGCCATGGCTAGTCTGCAGAGGTGGTATGAGTGGGTTCCTCCCTGCTTATTTATGTACCACATAACAGTGGTGTCAGTCTTTACCATTAATTGCCCTGGAAGGATGTGGTCCTTGAAGGCTGTCAGAGCATTCTGTACAGCTAACATTTCTTTCTGATTGATGTGCAGGTGCATTTGAATTGGGTTGCATTTGCCCTGAAAGCACTTCCCTGCCAAGTGAGCCCCCCATGCATAGTCTGATGAGTCTGTTAGGGTTTGGGTGGCATGGGGTAGAGTGAATGGCAGTCCCTTGTTTTGGGGACAGGCGTCTGCCCACCAAAGGAACTCTATCTGTAGACAAGGAATGATAGGAAGCATTGCTTCTAGATCCTAAGAATGTTGACACCATAGGCTTTTTAGCTACCATGGTAGTTTCCTCATATGCAGTCTTGCATATGGAATTAGTAGAATGCAGGATGCCATGAACCCCAGGGCTTGCAGTAATTTCCTTGCAGATAGCTGGGTCTTTGTGGCCAGTAGTTTGAAATAGGCTGTCAAATGAAAATGTTTTTCTGACATGAGAAAAGCCATCTGGGAAGTTGTGTTCAAACTTGCTCCCAGGAATACAATTTGTTGGCAGGGTACAAGATGCGATTTCTTTTTGTTTACAGTGTACCCCAGGGAAGTTAGCAATTTCTGTACAAACGCCAGACGATTCAATAGTATGTCCTGGTTTTCTGTCCGAATTAGACAATCGTCCAGGTATGGATATATTTGGATATTTCTTTGCCTGCAAAATGCAATGACTGGAGCTAGGCACTTTGTGAATACCCTGGGCGCAGTAGATAAGTCAAAGGGCAATGCAGAGTACTGATAGTGCATGTATCCTGATTTGATGCGTAGGTATCTTCTGCAGGATTCCCTTATTGGGATGTGCAGGTAAGCTTCCTTTAAATCCAGTGTTGCCAACCAGGCATTTTTGCCTAGCATAGGAAGCAGTTGGTGAACAGTTAACATCTTGAATTTTGGAAACACCAAAATGCGTTTAGGAGAAAGAGGTCCAGTATAGGACACCAGGAGTTGTCTTTTCTGGGTACCAGGAAAAGTCTTGAGTAGAAACCTTGTCCCTGTTCCTCTTCTGGAACAGGTTGAATAGCCCTTATTCTTAAGAGAGCAAGAATTTGCTTTTGAGCCTCTGCCCACTGACTTGGAGGTAGGTCTGGCCAACCGTTTGGGATTGGCAAGGAGTGAAAGTGGAATCTGTATCCTTGGTAAACTATATTTAAAACCCATTTGTCCTGGGTAATGAGTTCCCAATTCTTTGCCTGCCGGGCAATCTTTCCCCCTAAGGGAACAGTCAGTTGTGCAGGGTTTGGAAGATTTAAAGTTAAGTCACTGAGATAGTTTACCATGGGGGGAGTCTTACCACTCCCAGCTTTGGAAGTGGGAGCCCCCCACTGCTTAGCCCTGTGAGTACCTTGGGACTGAAGCCTGGGTGTTCTGCTGGTTCTGGATTTGGACTGAGAAGGCCTGGAAAAGGCAGGAAAGGACCAATAGAGGGCCAATGCCTACTAAATCTGGGAGGCTGTACTTGCAGGAAATCTTTAACAGTTTGCATAGATTTAGCTTTTTCCTCCATCTTTTTAAGTACTACTACTGCTTTGTTGCCAAACAGGTGGTCTTAGTTTAAGAGAGTATCCAGCAATTTAGCTTTAACATGATCTGGCAAAGATGGCTCCTTAAGCCAAGCATGCCTTCTAAGTACAGACCCAGTGACAGCAACCCTGCAAGATGCCTCTAGTGAATCAAAACCACATTGCAAAGTATGTTTTCCAACTTGTTCAGCAGAATGCATTAAATCTTGTAAATCTTTATTTTCAGCACAGTCAGGAATCAACATAAATTTCTGTTTAAGCAATCCAATAATATGCTGCTGATACTTCAACATATGAAAATGGCAGTTTAAGGCCCTAATGGCCAAGGTTGCAGAAGTGTATACCTTCTTATCTCATCTATCCAAAGCCCTGGAATCTCTATCAGAGGGGGTAGGATTTTTAGCAGTAGTAGCCTTAATACCCCTGGGGTCCTGTGAAATGTTCTCAGGATCCGCAGCAGTATTTTTAAAAAGGAACTTGTGAGCATCAGGAACCCTGTAATACCAATCAGGTTTTCTGGGGGCAGGCAGTAAAGAGTCAGGGGCCAAGCTAGATTCCAAAAAGGCATCATCAACAATGTCCAGTACAGGGGGGACAGCTAAAGGCCTGTGTTGGGGCAGGAGTAAGAAATCCCTAAGCCTCTTTAGAGTCAGAGTAATCCTAGCTTTCCCAGCGAAAATGCTCCTTAAGAGTATGCAAGGTTTCACCAAAAGAGAAATTCTCTGGAGGGGAAGCAGAGGGAATAGAGTCCTCTGCATCATCCTCATAGGTAGATAAGGGTAAATCCTGGTCATCAGTGGAAACAGAAATTTCAGAATCCTGATCAGACTAATCATAAGCAAACTCAGTCCTAGGTCTCTTAAGAGGGGGAAGGTTGGCTTCCCCTGATTAAAGTAATAAGGTCTTCAGCCATTATTATCATTTGTTTTTTAGGCATAGGAGGCCTTTTTCGGAATGTCGGTAGTTGGGTGGCTTTACCGAAGCCATATCTGGATAATTGAACAGAGTACCAAAATATTTAGAAGTGTAACTATACCGACGATGAATAGTTTGTTGTTTAAATAAGGCACAAAACCGACACTGAGGTACGTCGTGGTCAGGGCCTAGGCAAAGAATGCAGTACGAATGAAAATCTTTATGAGCCGTTTGCTTTCCACAAGAAATACAATTACTGACTTTTACTGACATCGGTTTAGAGCAAGAAAACGTTTCCCCAACAGGGTACGTAGCTTAGTTGAAGACTTCGGTTCTGAAACTCAAACGAAAATTTCAGGAGTCGGCTGACTGGCACTTGCGAACTGCTTCTGCTTCGGGCACCGCACGGCAAGAAAGACCGATATAATGGCGTTGGCTGCATGCTTTATAACCCTGACTACCTGACGTCATGTAAGATGGGGCAGCAAGCGACGCAGGATCCAAGACTTTGTTAATCAGGTCGACTGAGGGCTACTGCAAGCAGATAACCCAAATGTGATGACTGCAACAGTGAAACACAAGGAACATCAAGAAACATACATGTGTTCTTTTCTTTGACACACCTTCCTGACTTCATTAAATTATATTCCTTGTATAATACAACACACTTGTTAGACACAGTGCATTTTAAATTTGTTTGAACTTTTTTCCAGTAAGCTGTACTGTAGGCAATGAAACAAAATACATGAACCAATAATGACAAAACTGCCCAATTCAGAATATTTCCATCATAAGTCTACTTCCACACCCACACTATAAATAGAATGACAGTAGTGTAAGTCATAGGCATCTTGCACAGCTTCTTGCACTTATTTTCAATTTCATTTTTTTGGGGGGGGACGGGGGACGGACAAAAGGTCAAAAACCAGGGACACATTTTAAACATTGCTTAAATAATTGTGTAAAATTGCTAGAATAAAATGTGTTACCACCATGCTTTTCACTGGCAAGTCTAGAACCCAGGACCCTATGCACTACAGTCAGAGCAAGATACCACTATGCCAAATTAGCAGCTTCCAAGACTGAAGGTTAATGGCTATCATTTAGTGAATTAATTTCTCACTTCTCACCATAGCTCTCAACCTCTTAGCACACAAAACCTGGACAAAGCCAATAATGGGGGAATACAAATTCAGTTCTCACTTTTCACCATAGCTCTCACTTCTTAGCAGGAAAAAAACCTGGTCAAAGCTCACAATTGGTGGTGGCTAGGGACTTTAGGCTCTTTTTACCCTGTACCCAAGGTACAGGGTTTGAGCCAGAGTACCTGTAGCCACCAGGTGTATTAAATGGGACACACACACACACACACACACACACACACACACACACACACACACACACACACACACTTCTCTGAAAGGTAGTTTCCTTACTTCATTCTGCTGCAGAGACAGCATTTGAAAGAGTCTTCATTCAGTCGCTAGTCCGATAATGATCCCTTTAACAGCAACCGTTTGTCCGTTCGCATTTGAGCAGCCAGGCCAGCCAGAAATGCGTGAGCTCCTTCAGCTCAATCCCGACAGGCTGGTAGCCCTGACGGAGCTGACATCATCACGCATGTGATGACATCAGCTCTAACAGCGAGAAAAATTAAAAAAAACAAAAGAAAAAAATCGGAAATGAAGGGGTGCCACTTGGGAATCGTGGCACCCTTTCATTTGAACCCCAAAACTTGGTAAAAAATAGTAATTTGGCACGGCTGGGAGGTATAATTGGAAGCAGCCACATATCCTAGCTAGAGTGGCTTCTGGATGAAGCAGTTTCTAAAGACAGTTTCTTGTCTGATGGCAAAAGCAGTGCACTTAATCTACTTAAGAAGCATCTGATCATCAACTCAATCTCTGCCCTCCAGGAAAAAGAAGAGAGCACAGTTATCACTATACTAACCATAACAGTAAATGTTTGAATATCAGGATCACAGTTTCCTATCAAAATTGTAAACCATAATACTGTGATTCCTGATGCTTCAAAAAATTGTGATTCAACAGAAATACAAGTGATTCTGAAAACTCTGGTTACATTTAAAAGTACCTGCGCAGAAGAACTCTGCCCCCTGTACTGGCCCAAGGTTGCTTTATGTCATTGTAGAAGAAACATTCTGAGAAGGAGAAAAATTCTAAGAAATTGTAACAATACTATATTATAATTTCCAGTTCCTCTATTTTGAGGACAGCAATTACGATCCTCAGATTTTTAACATGCACTTCGGTGCTTCTCCAGATACCTCTGGCTTGATTTTTTTACTTCCGTAGAGCAGGGCTTGTCTTTTCCTCTTGCTTAGCATGTCAGAGAAATGTTTTGTAGAAAAGACAGACCTGTCAATGCATTTTTGTCCAACCTGGCCCCTGCCCCTCCTACAGAAGACTGGCAATCACCTTAGGAAGGATGGAAGTACCCATCCTGAGGGAAGCAGAATGGTCCCCTACCTAGCCCTTCAGGGTCTGATGGAAGTATGGTGTCAACCAAAGTAAAGGACAGCCAAACATTAAGACTGAAGGGTGAAAAACCATACTGCAGCAATGGTTTTATCATTCAAACATCTAATGTTGCAGTGAACATATTCAAGCAACTGTATTATGTTCCTCTAAAGGATTACTGCTGCACTATGACTCTTGATATGTGGGAAAAGTACTAATGCAGCTCTGCTATCCAGGGGTTAACCAGGACACAGATCTAGGAAGCAGGCTACAATCTGTCTTGCAAAACAGAAGTGACAAAACTTGTTCTGCATATGGATGGTATATCTGTGCTTGCAGTGCTTGGAAAATGTGTGGACATTCATCCAAGTATTTCCTGGGGTAAAGCACTGATCAATTCTGACCTACTTCTGTCTCAGTCTAGGTTCAAAAAATGACCAGACATATAATATAGACAAGTACAAGAACACATAAGAGACAGTAAAATGACACAATGGTAGGATAGTGCTTTCCACACACAAAAAATCCAATGTATTAACTTATAATATGTTCAAAAGTTTCAAAATGTGAGAAATTAAGAGTGGGATAAATTACAGATTGAAAAGAAGCAAAGTATCTTAGTGGCCGAGTTAGACTGCAGAAGAGTTAAAACAGGCTGAAGTAATGTAATTTGAGTGGTAACATACATTATATGTTTGGTCACGTGTGATTTTAGTAGAGAAAAGACCTTGGAATAAGAGCACAAGTCTTTAATTTCAGGTGACAGACTTTGGACCAGAATTAAGAATGCATGGTCAGAGACATGTAGCTTGAAGTGTGGAATTTAAGTTTTGGGGCCTGAGTGGTTCACATTTTATCAGCTGTATGTGGGGATATGTCTATATTAGTTTAGAGGTTAAGGGGGGTGGGGGGCTGTATGTTCAGACCAACAAGTATGAACAGCTGTGACCATACCCTACAAGCAAGGTCTGCTCTTTGGTTAACTGGCAAGAAGTTTGCATTTTTTGTGTTACACCATGGTGCTCACTTCCTGGGGATTTTTACATATTTTGTTTGCTAGTGTTTGAATAGTGGTGGAGTTTTTAGTAGAGGCTGGTAATATAGGAGGAAGCCTGAATTTGAGTTAAGGGAGTAGGATTCCTTTCCTTATTGCAGATCCTGTGCAATGTGAGAGAAAGGGGGATATTTTTTGTGCCTAGAAAAGCAGAGGATTAATTTATTTGCATGTATTATCAGGATGCAGTTGGAAGTTGAGTGAGGGGTCTAAACAGTGACCAAAATACTTGAAAGAACAGACTTCATTTAAGGAATGGTTGTTGTGATTATAGAGTGTTAAGTCTTCCTGGATCTGTGGAGTTTTTGTTTAGTACCAAAAACATAGATTTAGTTTTGGATGCATTTAATACGAGTTATTTTTAGCAATCTACTCACTGAGGCAATTGAAGTCAGACTGTGGATACTGCTTGTATAGTAGTTAGGAAGTGGTTGGGGTGATACAGGACCATGTCATCTGCATACAGAAAGACAGGAAGGTAAGAAAAGATGGAGTGGGTGTTTATTGATGTTTATAGAGAACAGAAGGGGACAAGAACAGATCCTTGAGGTACACCTTTGAGCAGTGAAGAGAGAGAGAGAGGCACAGAATTACAGTTCACTGAGAAATGGCAGTTAGTCATATAACTCTGGAACCAAGGGATGGCATAAGAGATAATGATTTGTTCTGAAAAGTGGATTATAACAGAAGGATCTAGTGAGGTCTATGAAAACTGTACAAGAGAAAATGACTTTGTCCACTGAACTGAAAACTTCACTTGTCAGAGACCAGACTGCTGTGGTCATGCTCCTCCCTGGCCAGAAGCCATGTTGTTTTGTGAGAGAAAGTGGTATTTAGTAATACATTCTGTAAGGTGAATGTAGACAATTTTCTCCAAGATTTTATACAGGGTTGGGAGGATGGAAATAGGTTGACAGTGTGATGGGAGTGTGGGTTGTTTTTGTTTGGACAGTTTTTTTTTTTTTTTTTTTTAGCAACTTTCCACATAATAGGCATGGTATTGGTAGTAAAACAAATACTAGATATCTGGATTTCTTCCCCCAATAATGCACTTGCCAAACATGTTAAGGACAGAGGTACTAATCACACTTTTAAATTCATGGCAGTGGAAGTACTGTCTGGGAGTAAACACATGGGGGATATAAGAATGCTTACTGAATCTAGAGAAGCTAAACGGATTGTCAGATTAAGTGCCAATAAAGGCAGTGGGCTGAATGACAAGAGTCTCACTTAAACCATTTTTAAAGTTGAGAGGGTTATGCTCCAGGTTGGTCATGCACTGCATGACATATGGTATACTACTTGAAGATGTGCAGTAAACAGGTAAAGCTCTGTATTTACCAGGAGGAGATGTCTATGCTCCCTGAACATGGTAGGCATTCTTCATATCCAGGGTCACCACTGAAAATGTACAAAAAAAAAAAAGAGCTAAACCAGAAAGCTTTGCTGATAGTGGCTGTTGAACTTTGGTGTACCCCAGAACTGTAAATCTTTTCCATTTTCATATGTATGACTTTTTATTACTTGGTTTACTGACCTCTTTCAGAAGCACTGACATCCTTCTCAAGGTATAGCTTTTGAGGGGAATGGAGTAAATCATCTAGGCTGCCAATGACAAGGTACTCAGGTTGGGATGTATGACAGTTCCTTTGTTCGAAGTAAACAGGTTTAACTTCTTTAGGGAGCAGCCAAGTTCCTGCCTGCTCAGACTGTGCAGCACGGGAAACTAATGTTACCTTGGCCAAAAGGGTGCTGTTAAGTTCTTCCTTCATCCATCCTCCCTCCCTGATCTTTAGCAGTAACCTTGGTAAGAGGTATGCGAGGGCGTAGAGAAATAGACAAGTCCAATGAAAGGAGAAGACATCCATCCTCATGGCCCTTGTGCAATACATTTATAATTGCCTGTTTTCATTTGCAGCAAAAAGGTCTAATTGTGGCCCACCCCAGTTCTGTGTTAGTTTTAGAAACAAATACACACACATGGGTCTGCGTCTGACCTGCTGAGGTGGTCTGCTGGACAGGTACTGGGCCATCAGATGTAAAACCATGGAATGATCCACTTCCCAAAGCTGCACGACTAAGCGACATAGATGACAAGAGTGGATACCTCCCTGTTTACGTACCACATCACTGTGGTACTGCCTGTCTTTACTGAGAGAACCCTTTGTTTTCAGATCTCTTTAAATACCATCATACTTTTGAGGTCTGAACATTTTTTTTTGGTTTACATGACTTCTTAGGAATGTTTGGCCTCCTTTTCCCTAAACCTGGAGACAGATGGAATGAGCATGCCAGACCAGATGTGGTTATCAGCTTGGATTTAAAATGGAATCAGTTTGTTCAGAGTGCAAACTTGGATACACCACACTAATTCCTTTAGGCAAGGGAGAAGATGTACCTTCTGGTTGAGGGAATGTCTGTACTGACACAGTGTGTGTTCTTGAGATACCACTGAATTTTCCTCGTGCAATTTTGCCAGGGGGATAAAAATGCATGATACCATGTATCCTATGGCTCTCAGGATTTTCACGGTTAAGATGAGAGTTTGGCTCAAAATGGACTGGATGTACTGGATTAGAAAGATGCCTTTTCCCTCTGGCAGGAAAGCCATTTGATTCACAAGTGTCTAGCAGGGCTCCTAGAAATACTAGCTTGCATGTGGGTGTCAGGTTTGACTTCTTAATATTAATAGTAAACCCACACTGCAGAGTGCTTGCAAATGTGTAAGATAAACCCTACACTGATGGACTACATTACAGTGACCATGAAACAGTGGCAGACCACTTTGCAATTAAGGCATGATAAAGGACAAATTATTATTCCAGGGATAAAAATTCAAAGGGGATATTCCAGGGTGACTCTTTAACCACTGTTATTCTGTCTTGCCCTTAACCCATTAAGCTGACTACTTAACACCTTAGGCCATTGCTATAATATGGCTCCTAGAAAACAACAGTGTGTAAAAACTTCACATCTTCTCAGTCGATGATTTAAAACTGTATAGCTCATCAGATGAGGAACTGAAAGAACAACTGCAAGCTGTCAAAACTTTTTCAGATGCTATAGGAATATCATTTGGTGTTGATAAATGTGCAAAAGCATCCATTAAAGCAGGTAAACTAGAGCACCAAGAAAAAAAAAAAAAAGTTATGTACTCACCGTAACACTCCAGGTTTGTAGTCCATCTCACCCTTCATTCTTACACATGGGTTCAGAGTCGATCCTCGGCTCCGACTCGTCCTATTACAAAGCTCAAAGTCTTCTAGTTGGCTCGTGGCTAGGTAGGTATCCCATGGTGCACCAGTACAATCCCCAGATCTTGTTTGCTGCTAAACTATAGAAAGACAGAACTAAAGCTACCCAGAAAGAATAATAATGAAAGGTCTCCACCTGTTATGGAAAAATTATCCTGTCTCCAGATCCTTCCAGGACGGGGGTAGGAGGGTGGGTTCGTAAGAATGAAGGGCGAGATGGACTACAAACATGGAACGTTATGGTGAGTACATAACTTTATGTTCTGTAGTCCTATCTCGCCTTCATTCTTACACATGGGACAGCGTCCCTAGCATCTTATTCTTGGGTGGCTCACGGAAAGATACTCCTGGGTACCGTGGAACCAAAGGAGGCCCTATCCCTAGAGGTCAGGTCCAATTTGTAATGAGTAATAAAAAAGTGTGAGGGGTAGCCCAAGTCGCAGCTGCACAAATATCAACTGGTACCCTGGCTTGGAAGGCTGCAGATGTAGACTGGAATAGTGTAGAATGCGCCTTAATCTTTAACGGCAAAGACTTTCCATTGGAGGAATAAATGAGAGAGATACAACTCTAAATCCAATTCGAAAGGGTCACTTTTGAGACCGGGAGACCTAATCTGGTGTCCGAGAAGGATATAAACAATTGGTCTGACTTCCTGAATTCCTTAGTCCTGTGCAGATAGAACCGTAATTGTCTGTGAACATCCAACTGATGAAATCTGTATTCTGCTGTGTTGGAATGATTAGGAAAGAACACCGGCAGCTCTATAGTTTGGTTCAAGTTATTATGAGAGCATTAGGGATAAAAGATGGATTTGTGCGAAGATATATCTTTGTGGAAAATCAGATAAGAGGGCTTGATAAACAGTGCTTGTAATTCTGATACTCGTCTAGCAGATGTGATGGCTACTAGAAACAAGGTCTTCCAAGACAGAAACTTCAACGGGCAAGAATGAGCAGGTTCAAAGGGTGGAGATGTAATTCTGGACAGGACGAAATTAAGATCCCAGGAAGCTACCGGTTCTTGAAAAGGTGGTCTCAGCAAGGTAGTACCTTTTAAGGAAGGTTTTACACAATCTGTGTGACATCAGGTTACACTCATGTTGACCCAAATGAAAATTTGATATTGCTGCCAACTGAACCCTAATTGTGGCAGCAGCAGATCCCTGGTGAAAAAGTTCAGACAAAAATTCTAAAACCACTGAAATGGACACAGTGTAAGGGTCAACATTCCTTTCTTCAGCCCAGATAGAAAACCTTCTCCATCTGCTAGTGTATAATTTTTTAGTGGCGGGTGAAAAATCATGAAGCCTGACTAGGGATGGAACTGGAGCAGCCATGCTGTCAAGTTGAGGGTGTGGAGGCTGGGATGAGGAGAGCCGGACATGTGTGTCAAGAGATCTGGTACTGTGTCCAGAGTCAATCGATCTTCGAGAAGATGAGGCCCGAGAAGGTGAACCAAATCTGACAAAGTCAGTAAGGAGTGATGAGAATCAATTTCCTTCCCAACAGTTTCGCTTTCTGAATCACCTTGGATATATGAGAGGAAAGGGGGGGGGGAAGCATAAAGGAGACCCAGGGGCCAATTGTGAACAAGTGTGTCTTTCGGTGACTCCCCCAGAGGGGGGATAAGGGAAAAATAGCTGCTGCATTTGGAGTTGATCGGACTGGCGAAAAGGTCGCAGCAAGGCTGTCCCCATTTGCGGAAGATCTGTTCTGCTATTTTCTGCTTCAGAGACCACTCGTGAGGTATCAAGATTGCCCGGCTGAGTTTGTCGGCTATCACTTTGGCTATCCCTGGGATGTGTGTTGCCACTAGAAAGCGCTGGGAAGAGATCACCCATTTCCAATCCCGAACAGCCTCCTGACAAGGGGGGTAAGATCTGGTTACGCCTTGTTTGTTGAGATACCATACCACCAACGTTGTCTGATTGGATTGCTATTGTCCCAAGAGGAAGAAGGATGTGAAGTGCTTGCAATGCCAAAAGTACCGCCCCTCATCTCTAGGACACCGATATGCAGGTGAGCCTCATGATCTTGCCACGTGCCTTGGACAGTCCTGCCTAGATAATGCCCCTCCCACCCTATCTGTGAAGCATCTGTGGTCACAGTAGCAACGGGTTGGCGAGGAAGGAATGGAGTGCCTGTTAGTTGGTTGGGTAGAATCCACCAACGGAGGTCCTTTTTGTAAGACTCTGTTAATATTATGTGGTGGGATAGAGGCAGTTGTTGAAAAGGACCACTGGGACGATAGAAGCCACTGAAGAATTCGCATATGCAGTCGGGCAAGACGGACTAGCATTATGGTGGAGGCCATGGTCTCCAAGAGTTTCAGCACTGTCTTTGCCTTGACTTTTTGAAGGGGAAGTAGATGAACTTGTTGTACGAGGTTCTGTGCTCTTTCTGCAGGAAGACGAGATAACATGGCGACTGTGTCTATTTCTGCACCTATGTTGCAAATTGAGAGGGCAATAAGGCAGACTTTTCCCAATTTATAGTAATCCCCAACTGGGCAGAAAGTTGGATAGTGGAATCTCTGGTTTGTAGGAGTAGATGTCTGGTGGGGCGGTCAGGAGACAGTCATCCAGGTACGGAAACAATTGGAATTCTAGGCGTCTCAGGTGAGCTGTCACTACTACCATACATTTGGTGAACACCCTGGGGGCTGTGGTGAGACCAAAAGGCAGGGCACGAAAAGTACAGTTTTGTACCTACCATAAATGTAGATGTCCGAACTGGATAGCATCTGCAGTCATAACAACTGGGTTGTCCTGTCGTCAGGCAGCCCTTCAGTCGGCCGGATTCCAAAGTCTGTCCGGCGCTGATGTCGCACTCCACCCGACGTCATCTCTGTTGGTCAAAGCATCAGCCGACGCCATTTTCCTCAGTGTTTCTTGCCCCAGATGCCAGAAGCCCTCTTGCAGGCTAAAATTTGGATAGATGCCAATGTTTCCAAATAGATAGAGGTAAACACAACAATAAGCATGTATGTACATATATACAAACAAATACACCATAAAAGACCCCCAACAGCTAGCTATTGGGAGGGTAAACACCCTAGGAGTACCACAGAGGGAAGGAGGGAGGTAATCCTGACTGCAGATGCTATCCAGTTCGGACATCTACATTTATGGTAGGTACAAAACTGTACTATGTCCTTCATGGATGCATCTGCAGTCATAACAACTGGGTAGAATACCATAGCCAACTAGGGGAGGAGGATAAAGGTAGATTATGGTGTGTTTAGGATCCCTTGCAGTACAGCAGTGGCAAACCCTGCTCGGGATCTGGAATATAGAGGCAAATTATAATGCTTGGCAAATGTATGCACGGAGGTCCAAGTAGCCGCCTCAATAATGTCTTTGGTTGCCACAAGAAGGCTGTGGTAGTGGCTGTTGCCCTTGTAGAATGAGGTCTTATGTTTTGTGGAATTGGTTTTCCATGGAAGGAGTAACAGAATCGTATGCAATTTCCTATCCATTTGGAGATTGTCTGTTTGGAAATAGCTTTTCCTTCCCTTCCTGTTGCATAGGCTACAAAAGTTGGTCAGTCTTTCTGCTATTTTTTGTTCTGTCCAAGCAGTAGCGTAGCTGTCTATGTACATCCAAGGTATGCAGTATTCTTTCCCCTCTGTTTTGTGGGTTGGGAAAGAAGGTAGGTAGGTGGATTGCCTGGTTTAAAGACACTCTGGATACCACCTTGGGCATAAATATAGGATTAGTCCTCATGGACACTCTATCTTGGTGGAAGATTAGGAAGGGTTGCACTGCCATTAAGGCCTGTAGTTCCGAAACCCTCCTTGCTGAAGTAATTGCCAGTAGGAAAGCAGTTTTCCATGACAGGTGTTGTAGGTCTGCTGTTGCTGCTGGTTCAAAGGGTGATAGTGTCAATTTTTCTAGCACAAAGCTTAAATCCCAAGCTGGTAATGGTGGTTTCCTTGGAGGTTTTACATTCTTGATTCCTCTGAGGAACTGCCTGAGCAAAGGGTGAAAAACAGGTGAATCAAAGCTGTATTCTGCTGAAATAGCTGATGCATGTATCTTGATGGAGGAGTAGGACAGGCCTGAATGAAGAAGTTCGGCCAGATACTCCAGAATGTTAGGCATATCTATGTTTGACACATCTTTTCCTCTTTCCGTAAATGACAAACCTTTTCCATTTTCCAGCATAGTTCCTTCTTGTTGAAGGTCTGCGTGCTTCAAGAATAATGTCTTTTACTCTTTGGGAAAGTTCTGGATTAGCTGCTGCTATGTGATGTTCCATGCAGTTAGTTGCATTTAGGTTTGGATGTATGATGCTGTAGTTGTTCTGAGTTAACATCAAAGGCCACATATTGTTCCGAGACATGCTCCTCAGTAGTGGGTACCAGTGTTGTCTTGGCCAGTTGAAGCTATCAGGATTATCCTTGGGCGTTCTCCCTTGATTTTCAGTAGTACCTTGTGTATCAAAGGAAGAGGTGGGAATGCATATGCTGTTAGGCCTTTCCAGTTGAAGGAGAGCGAATCCACTTTCCATGCTAGTGGGTGGGATGTCCTTGTGCAGAATTTTGAGCTGGTGATTGAGAGGTGATGCGAATAGGTCTATCTGTGGCATTCCCCATTTCTTTGAGATGGTCTTGAAGATGTCCGGTGCAGCTTCCATTCGTGGGCATCCTGGTTCTGCTTAATATGTCTGCTAGAGTATTGTCTTTCCCTGGTACAAATATTGCCTGTAACTGGATGTTGTAGCTGAGTGCCAGGGTCCACAGCTCCAAGGTCATTCTGCATAGGGGTATGAATGAGTGCCTCCCTGTTTGTTGATGTACCACATGACTGTGGTGTTGTCTGTCCTTATCATCAACTGGCCCTCCTTGAGAAATGGTTTGAACTTTTGGATTGCCAGTTTTACTGCCAGCATTTCTTTTAGGTTGATGTGCAGGTGAAGTTGATCCTGTGTCCACAATCCTTGCACATTTGTCCAGCATGTGGGCCCCATCCTAGGTCTGCGTCTGTTGTGATGGTCTGGCTTGCTTGACTTCTGCGAAAGGGTAGGCCTGGGTTTGACTGGCATGCCTGAGCCCACCATAGGAACTCCTGTTTTAAGCATGGAATTAGTGGGATTTCTGTTTCTAGACTGTGTCTGTGTTGGGACCATAAATTCTTTAGGTACCACTGTAGTTTTCTCATATGTAGTCTGGCAAATGGAACCAAGATTATGCATGATGCCATGAAGCCCAAGGCCTGCAGTACTTTTCTTGCTGTTAACTTGTTCAGTTTTGTTAGTGCCAAGAAGTAAAGAGGAAGTTCTTTTGTTTTTCTGTAGTCAGGAATGCCATTTGTTTTACTGTGTCCAATTCCGCCCAAGAATGTCCTTGTTTGGGATGGTATCAGCCTTGACTTTTGTAAATTGACTGTGTATCCCAGTGCTTGTAGCAAGTAAATGACCCTTTGTAAATCTGTTGTCAGCTTGCTTTTGTTCAGGTATGGGTAAATTTGAATTCCCTGTAGTCTGCAATTTACTGATGCCAGGCATTTTGTGAATACTCTGGGTGCAGTAGATAAGCCAAAGGGCAATGCTGAGAATTGATAGTGCTCTGATCCTGCAAGAAATCTGAGGTATCTTCTGCAGATTGGTGGTATGCCTCCTTGAGATCTAGAGTTACCAGCCAAGACTCCTTGCCCAGCATGGGAAGAAGTTGCTGTAGGGTCAGCATTTTGAATTTTGGGACAATGATGTATGTATTTAAGGTGGACAGGTTTTTTCCTTTCTTGGAACTAGGAATAGTCTGGAATAGAACCCCTCTGCTGCTGGCACTCTTTCCACAGCTCTCATGTTTGCTAACTCCATTATCTGGAGCCTCTGTTTTTGATTTGGAGGTAGATTTGGCATTCCTCTTTTGACTGGTAAAGTGTGGAAGTGAAACCAGTAACCTTGATCTATGGTTTGTAAAATCCACTTGTCTTTTGTTATGTAGTGCCAGTTCTTTGAAAATAAGGTTATCTTTCCGCCTAGAGGAGCTGCTATTTGTTCCTGGTAGGCGGATTTAGGGTTAAGTCACTGTGGTTGTGCTGATGTAGTGGCAGTGGCTGTGTCTGTGCCTCTGTTGTTACCTTGCCACTGTCGTCCTCTGTAGGCACCTCCTCTGGATTGGTTTCTGCCTCTGGAGCGTCTATTCCTGCCCCTTTGAAATTTTGTGGAGTCAGGAAAGGACCAATTTTGGCAGGCCAGTTCCTGCTAAACCTTGGTGGTTGAACCTGCAAGAAATCTTTGACAGTTTGAACAGATTTTGCCTTTTCTTCCATTTTCTTCATAACCTGCTGGGCAGGTGTACCAAACAAACTTGTCTTGTCCATAGGAGCATCTAGCAGCTTAGCTTTAACATGATCCGGTATTCCTTTAGCCATGCATGCCTTCTTATCACTGTGCCTGTCATGGCTGATCTAAATGAAGCCTCCAGTGCATCTTTAAGGAATGGTTGCTAACCTGTTGTATGTTATTTACCATCTCTAATACATATTTCTTATCAAGAGATTCATCAGTGGTTAGTTTTTTAGTTAACTGATCAAGCATAAACTCTTGGTATTGTATCATGTGAAACTGACAGTTTAAAGCTCTAGCTGAGAGAGTAGCTGAAGTGTAGACCTTTTTACCCCATCTGTCTAACCTTTCAGAAGGAGTAGGGTTTTTAGCTATGGTCGCCCCTACTGCCTTGGGACCCTGGGATATAGTTTCTGGGTCTGCAAGTGGGGCCTTGTAAAGGTGGTGATGAGTATCTGGCACCCTGTAAAATCTGTCTGGTTTGGCAGGGGCTGGGGGTAAAGAATCTGGAGTCTGAAAAATCCTGTTGCTGCCATTGGAACTGTTCTCGCATGGCATGCAAGGTTTCCCCAAAGGAGAATTCTTCTGGTGGGGAAGCAGCTGGAATGGATTCTTCAGCATCAGAATCTTCAAAATTGGAGAAGGGAGCCTCTGGCTGGTCAGTTATGTCTGATTCATCAGCAGATTCATCAGAGGACACTGGCTCAGGGGGCTCTGCCCTAGGTCTCTTCTCTGGGGGCTGAGAGGCCCTATCTGGGTGAGATTGAGATCCTCTAATTAAAGAAATTAAATCTTCTGCCAAAGTAAGCATTTGGGAACTAGAAGAGGGCCTGGATGTGGGGTTTAACAGGCACTGTTTTAGTAGTCTTGGCTGCTTTAGCCCTGGCTTAATGGACATGGCTGCTGGAGGCCTAGCAGCACCACGTGCTGGGGTAGAGACATCCAAGGGGATGGTGTCTGATAAGTGAACCACCGTGGTGGGTAAAATTTCTGAGGTCGATTCAAGAGTTGTAGCAGGGCCTCAGTTGTAGGAATAGGTTCAGCTGTGCTTAGATCAGTTTTCTTGCTTAACCATGGTTTCGGAACCGCGGTGTCGGTCTTTATCTTTGCGTTTTGGTAGATTGGGTAGTCGGAGGACCCGGCGGCATAATGTCGCAAAATCAGAACCGAAAAACTGTTCTCGGTTGAAAAGCACAGGCGAACAGGCTGCTGTCTGGGCCTAAACAAGGCAGACAGTAAGAGTGGAAATCTTTATGAGGTATTTGTTTCCCACAGGTTAAACAATTGTTAACTTTTTCTGACATCGGCTGAGGCAAGAAAGAGTCCCCAACGGGGTACTTAGCTTTGAAGTCTTGGTAGTATTCGGTGAAGTAATCTCTGGATCCGACCGACCGGCACTTGCGAACAGCTTCTGCGAAAGACTGAGGAAAATGGCGTCGGCTGATGCTTTTATACCGACCAACAGAGATGCGGACCCGGACTTTGGAATCCGGCCGACTGAAGGGCTGCCTGACGACAGGACAACCCAGTTGTTATGACTGCAGATGCATCCATGAAGGACATCTGGTAGTGACTGGCTCCCAGCCGGAAGTGCAAGTGGCTCCTCGATGCTGTCCATTTTTATATGGTAGTACGCATCTTGGAGGTCTATTGAGCACATCCAAGTGTCTTTCCCTAACAGAGGGAGTACAGACTGCAGTGTCACCATCCGGAACTTGTCCTTTACGGATTTGTTTAGTTTGCTGAGGTCCAAGATGGGCCTCCAGTCCCCTGTATGTTTCGGCACTAAAAAGAATCTGGAGTAAGTTCTGCATCCTACCTGGTCTGTGGGGACGATTTGGATGACTCTTTGCGAGCAACTTCTACAGTTGTTCGCTTCTACAGTTGCTTGATCCCTGTGATTGGGTGGAACATCCGGGATCCTCTTGGGAACGTGAGTTGCAAGAGAAAAGGGTATGGAATAACCTCTGGTGATCATTCTTTGTACCCATTTGTCTCGGTGATATTTAGCCAGGCTTCTGAATACAAATAAATGCGACTCCCGACTGGCTCCAGAGAAGCACAGCCGGTTCCCACATCAGGAGCGCTGATAGGGATGGCCTTGAAATGAATCACGGCCTCCCTGGTTTTGCGGTCCGCCCCTGCCTCTAGGGCGACTTTTACCATTCACTCCTCCTCCTCCTCTGCCTCTGAAAGAGGAGTCACCTGGTGCATCTGGGAAAAACCTCTGGGACTTCTTGAACCACATCTTACCACCCTCTCTGACTCTTGGGATATGGTCTAGAGGGGACAGTAAAACGTACTCCCACAGCAGACAGCGTTTTCCCTTCTTGCTCGCACCTGGTGAGTGTGTCTTTTACCTTAGGTCCAAACAAGGAAAAACAGTCAAGGGGGGGGTGTTGGTAAAGGTAGACTTGAACGGCTCCGCAAAATTACACAAGCGCATTCAGGAGTGCCTACTAAGGGAAACTCCTGAACCCGCTGCCCTACTCGCTCCATCTGCTGCATAAGAAATCAGCCTCATGGAGGAGTCAACAATGGAATTCAAGGTGGACAACTGAGCAGACACCATCAGGGACCCCTTCAGTAGATGTACCTTGTAGAGTTTCTCCCAACTCCTTAAGATCTCTCTCAAGCTTTGTAAAATGTGCTAGGTAGTTCAGCGATCTGAGTGTGAATGCCGCTGATGAAAAGATACACTTCCCGTATCTATCCATCGTTCGAGACTCCTTGTTCGGCGGATAGACAGATGAAGTCTACACTAGTTCCTTCTTAGTGGCCGCTGCCACCACCATGGCATCTACAGACACATCCTTGAATAAAAATTCCTTCTCTTTGGGAGCAGACAAAAATTTATTGGGACTCCTGGGAACTGGCTCCATGGCATCAGGAGTCTCCCACATCTTCCGACTAACAAGGTCGGAAAGTTAGTCAAAAGGTGGAGACACCCAAGAGGCTGAAGTTTGAGACCTGAAAGCCTTCAGGTACACAGACTCCTCATCAGAAGGGATAATAGTGGGCCGGATCTCCAAGAAGTCTAGAAAGGAGACATCAGAGGACGACTTGGGGGACCCTTCTGACTCCTAGAGGTTGGTGTCGGAGGTAAGGAGTCTACATGCTTCCTCTTGCATGTCCTCTTCTGAGGGGGCTCCTCAGAAGGATATTCCAGGGAGGTCTCTGAAGAGTGGGGGACACCAATCGGGGGCTCCTGAGGCTGCGGGTCTTTGCTGTCGAGAGAGGGAGTAGGTGCTGAGATGGAGGTCGGTGCCCGAGGGGGAAGAGTGTCGGTACCCCTGGGTGGAGCTGATGAGCGGGACAGCACACTCCACATCATCTCAAAGGCAGACCTCTCCAGTTCCGAAGACCTCCTTGGATCCGAGGAGACAGAGGAAGTCATCGGCTCCGAGATAGATGTAGGATCAGAGCTCAGCCTAGCTGACGCACCGAGAGGGAGACTCTGAACCGAAGAGGTCCAGGTCCAAGTGTCCCTGTCGAGGCCGACTGGAGAACTTCAGCCCCTAGACACCACTGACAGCACCGAAGGTGTCTGAGCAGAACTTGGCTCTGGGACAGCCTCGAGGGGAGCTGGAACACAGGGTTCCACACCCAGCAGTACCTAACACTCTGGCTCTGAAAGCCCGGCACAGCTCTGAAGAGGAACCACAACAGGGGGAATGGACTCAGGTGGCTCCGGGACCGACTGGGTCGGAGCCAACAGCAGTTTTGGCAAGGCAAACTACTTCAAGAGTCTCGGCACTGCTCTCTCCACATCTTCTTCTGATAGGCTCCTGGAAGATCTGGAAGACAGTGTGGGAGATATGGACCTCTGTAAGACAGGGGACCTTAAAGTTGGGGAGACCGGCAAAGTATCTGTGGACCGGCTCTGATGTCTATCAGTAGTCGGCTCCAAAATGCATGGGGCCGAAACTGAAGTCACAGTATCAACAACCTTGATCGGCTCTGAGATCAGTGAAGCCAAGGAGGTAGGAGTCTTGTCCTGTTTAGAAAGTTTAGGAGGTGGTTCTGAATCACAGGATGGTGCCGGGGAATGCCTCTTGGTAGATTTAGTCTTGCCTTTTTTGGATGAATGGGATTTCGAGGAAGATGATGAACTGGCCAAGTCTTCCTCGAAAGAAGGCTTGAGGAGACCTTTCAATATTAGCTTGTTCTTCCGCTCCTGTAGAACTCTGGAGCTGAAGGAATGGCAAAACAAACAGGTTTCCTGCAGATGGATGGCTCCAAGGCAATACACACAATTACTATGGCCATCCGTAACTGACATTTTCTGGGAGCATTTTACACATTTCTTAAACCCCGAAGGTTTATGGTCTTTTGCCTCTTTAGACATGCTAACTGGAGAAGCAGAAAAAACACACACGAGGACTAGGTCCTCCAACTTAATCGGGCCTAGCCCTTACCACACTAAGGCTCACACACCACGAGGACTAGGTCCTCTAACTAAAACGGGACTAGCCCTGGGAGAGGGGAAAAAAAGGCAGAGAACTAGGTCTTCTAACTTAAATGGACCTAGGTGGAGAGAAAGACTAGAAGGTGAGAAACTACCAACTAGACAGCACACACATTAATACGGACTATGAAAGTGACCAAATCGACACAGTGAAAACTACGGTCAAACACTAAGTCGTAGAACAAGAAGGTTCAAAATATCAAAAGACCCTTTACGCCAACTGATTAACTAGATATCCAGTTAAATATCTAATAAGGAAAGTCTAAATACTCTCGAATACTAATCAACACTGCACACGAAAAACAAGGTAAATTGAGCACAAACACGCACCTCTAGTGGAAACACTAAATATCTAAGTAATAACTATTTAAATTCCAAACTCTCTACAATAATGTTGTTGTTTGTCTTTCGGCTTTTCCCGGTAAGGGGTCGGCACAGCAGAACTCCGGTCCGCTAATGACTGGCAGTAGATTTTTACGAAACGCCGAGGTGCCAGCTTGACACCCAACCTTCAATGAAGGCACGCACATTTACGCATGCATGTCTTTCGAACGCTACCCAACTGCGGGGAGGACATGCAGACTCCACACAGAAGGCACTCCCAAGCCCAGCCGAGAATTGAACAGGGGAACCTCTTGCTGTGAGGTAACAACGCTACCGCCGTACCACCGCGGCATTAAACTCTCTCTACAATAATAAGCACTGCAAATATCAAAAAGCGCAAATGTTCACGACAAATTGAAAAAGACAGGCACACAGGATACCAACGAGAACAACAAGGCCAACCAGTTTTCAACAATAAAGAATCTAAAGTCAAGAAAAACACTTCAGCAAGTCTGAAACTACTCGAAATACTATTAAACACTATCAAAAGCTATAGAATTGTAACGTTAAGCTGTAATACAGTAAAATAGAAAAAAAAAGTGTTTAAACTTAGCCACGGCCAAGAAGAAGCACATCTGAACTCGTAGACGCGGCAAACAAGATCTGGAGATTGTACTGGTGCACCACGGTATACCTACCTAGCCATGAGCCAACTAGAAGACTTTGAGCTTTGTAATAGGCCGAGTCGGAGCCAAGGATCGGCTCCGAACCCATGTGTAAGAATGAAGATGAGATAGGACTACAGAACATAATCGGTTTGGGACAAGAACGTGATACAAGAACTTGAGCAAGAGGGAGTGTATAAATGATTGGGAATTGATGAAGCATCAACAATAAAACAGGAACAAATGCAAATAACACATAATAAGGAATACTTTAGAAGACTTAAATTAATCCTGAAAATAGAGTTGACATCTAGGAACAAAATTCAATTTGCTCTTCCTGTCCTAATGTACAGTTGTGGAGTGATGGACTGGACCCAAAACGTGTTGGATAGATTAGATAGGAAAACAAGAAGGATGCTTCATGCCTACCAAATGATTTATAAAAATCAGTGCATACCAAGATTATATATTCCCCGTTCTGAAGGAGGGTTGGGTCTCCTTGAAATTGATTATATGTATAGATCTGCAGTTGTGAGACTCCACACATCTGCTGACCTCACAAGACCCAAATGTAGTGAAAGTTTTGAAACATGAGGAAAACAAATCTAAAATGGCTTCTCTGCTTAATCTAGCAGAAGCATATCGGCATCAAGCAGGAATGAAAATCAAAGTGGCAACTGAATGTGCAAAAAAAAAAAAAAAAAAAAAAAAAAAAAAAAAAAAAAAACCAAACAATACAAGGTGAAGGATCAGATGAGAAGGCAAGAAATGTGGAAAATGCACATATATAGTTGCAAGTATAGAAAACTTCTGAAAGAACCTCATGTTGATTAGGAGCGAACGCAGGAATGGTTAAGGAGAGGCAAATTCAAACCAAGAGATGAAAGGTTAATATTGGTGGGCTAAGCACACATTAGTGTGCAAAGTCCATTGAACATGTGGAAGAAAGACAGGTTTTGTAAAACCGAACTGGAAAAAGTGGCACACCTTGTTGCTGGTTGTGACACTAATGGTAGAAGGACTGTATACTGAAAGGCATAATAAAGACTGTTGCACTGGGAATTGTGCAAACATTATGGTACTGAAGTGGCTGAAAAGCACTGGAAACGAGCCACAAAGCACCACAGAAAATGATGAAGTCTACATCAGATGGGATCACCCATTACCAACAGTTCAATAGCTACAAGCTAGAAAAAACAGATGCAGTGGTCCATGAAAAGATAAAGAAAGTAGTACTGATCAGTGAAATCGCCACACTCAGTGACTACAGTGTTTTGCATACAGAGACACACAAAATCATAAAATATCAGGATTTGCAGGCAGAAACGAGAGGAATGTGGAAGAAAGATATACATACAGTTCCAACAGCACTAGGAGCAACGGGTCTTGTAGAAAAGAATCTACAATCA
This sequence comes from Protopterus annectens, assembly GCF_019279795.1. Lineage (NCBI taxonomy): Eukaryota > Metazoa > Chordata > Ceratodontiformes > Protopteridae > Protopterus > Protopterus annectens. The sequence goes on from NC_056728.1 coordinate 1,692,896,640, forward strand.
TACTTGGATACGTTACCAATACATGTGACTCTGTACAAAATGCAAAAGGAGTCATTACTGGGTACATTGTGGGTGCTGCGAAGAGAACTTCTGGCTGACAAAGATTGAAACAATACTAATTTCTTAAGCTTTAATCATACTTTGACTTCGGAAAGGGGTCCAATTCCCATCATGGCTTTAGAAACCCAAAAGATATGCAGAAATTTAAAAAAAAAGGGATTTAACCTACATGTCACTAGATGAGTAGCCAACTGGCTCACCAACAGAATGCATACAAAGTTGGCAATTCCACCTCTACTAGCAGACCAGTTACCAATGGTGTACCACAAAGATCTGTGCTGCGCCAACTGTTTGTAATTTATTTCTCAGAAGTCCAAGCGAAAACAGATGGCCTGTGGCTTACCAAGCTCGCTGATGACTGCAAATAGGGTGCAATCACGGAGTCCCCCAATGATAACATACTACAAAAAGGGCCTACACAGACAAATGATTAGGGCCAAAGCCACGGACTTGAACTAAACGCAAAAAAATCCATCGTCATCCCTTTCGCCAAACAGGGAGTCACCACAAAGTACAATATTAACAGTAACCCCTTAGCTCAAACCCTGTGGTGAGAAATTTGGGAGGAGAAGTTGATAGCAACCTTAACATCGATCACCATGTGTCCACAATGTTAAAGAAGGCCTTCTGTATTGCACATCTCATTAGTAAGGGCACTGCATTCAGATGTACTCATCGCTCATCAGACCACTAATAGAGTACAATGCTCCTTTCTGTATATACCTCACCAGACACCTGCAGCAGCTGGAGAAACCACTGAGGTTTCTCACCAAGAAAATTCAGGGCCTTCAACACATTACCTACATGGACAGATTGAAGGAACAGTCACTGTACTCTGTATCTTATAGGCTGATGAGAGGGCGGCTTGCGCCTGCCCTACAGAGCAGTCTCAGACCCTGCCCTAAAAGAAATGTTGCACATCCACAAGTCAAATGGGACAAGATTCACTAACATTATGAATATTAACCTAGCCCGCGACATTAAAAGGACATGCTGGAGAGACAGATACGTCTCCCACAAACTGACACACCTTTGGAACAAACTCCCATTTCACATAAAACACAGCCCCTCAATGACCCTACTTAAGCATAGCTCAGACAACTGGATGGGAGACCATAAATTTACCCCAGGAGTGTCACCCATGTCCCTCTTGGATAAGGGCAGTTGGTGCTAATCATAGACTCGCACTGCAAATATAGACCATACAACTTGTTGAGTAAGGGAACAAGGGTATAACATGGCTAGGCTTATAAAGGCCCTAGTGCCAATAGCCAAGTAAAATCCTATGAACCTATATAGGCCCTCTAGGTGGCTGCCTAGGGCACTGATCTTTCTATATTTATTTTTAAAGCAATTAAACCAGAGTTTCTTTGCTCTAAAAATAAACAAACAAGTAAATATGTAAACTAGGCTTCCCAGTTAAAACAAAGCAACACTTGTGGCAAGCATACTAGGGAGGGTGGTGCTCTCGCTGACTTTACCATTCAAATCCCAAAGGAATTATTTCCAGTGTTCAAACGTAGGTGTGATTCACACATCTCAACTTCTTTGCTCAGGAATTCTGGACAAAGAGCTAAGAACTTACATAAAATACTACTCAAATTCATTTAAAAAGTTAATAATTCAGAGCTTTTCTCCCTAGGCCTCTGCTGAAAGTGGGAATCTACCCAGTAGGACTTCCCCACTAATCAAATGTCAATAAATAAACAAATAAAGCAGTAGGTTCTGAATCAGCATGCATTTTTTTAAACACTAAGATGTATGAATCCCCATTGCCTGGCATTACTGACTAATCTTCAGCAATTTACTACAAAATCAAAAATTTAAGAGGGACAGAGCAAAAATGTGAGTGATTATGTAAACTGAGACACAGTCTTAATTTATGCAGGTAAAGGGGGTGATGACTTGACTGACATCCCAATGCAGTTTTCAATTATGCCTGGTGACTCCACTTCCTGGTTTAACCCTTTAGCTAAATGACAAGTTTCTATTAGTGACTGCCCAGATGATGTCTCTCGACTGTGGAGAGTTTTGCAAGATTCTGCCTCCTTTTATGCCCTCTTATATGTCCGGTCTTTGATTCGCTGGTAAATCACTGGTAGGTAATGCCAAACGTTGAGTTTTACACTTTATATTGTTCAGTTACCTGTTGTTCTTGGCAGTTACTGCTTTCCTCATTCCATACTTCTCAACTTTTTCACTCGAAATTTTAGACAAAGTCAAAATGTTTGATTCTGTGGTAAATCACAAGTCAGTAATGCTAGACAAACAGAGTTTTGCACAAGCTGCACACCTATGCTAAACCAGTGTTTTTTTAGCAATCACTATAATCCTTCTTTCACACCTCTCAACTTCTTTGCTTGGGAATTCTGCAAAAACCCAAAAATGATGGGGGGATGGGGGCTCAGAGAGCAAAGTTGCAGCATCTAGAATCAAACCCTTTCCAAAAAGCCAGACATGAAAGCAAAGCCCTGGTAAAATGAGCACCAAGCCTGCCAGGGATTTCCTTCCTGTGGTGGGTGTAACAACAGATATGAGACAATCATTTTAAAGTACTCTACTTTGACACAGGTTGTCCTTTCTTATTACCTTCTCAGGAAATGAGCAACTAATCACAAAGTTTATAAAAGATTATTTTCCCTCAAGATAGTACCAGAGTTGTCAGTGTACATACAAGGCATGGAGAGTCTTTTCTCCCTCATTTTTTGGGGTTCTGGAAAGAAGGCAGGGCGATGGACAGCTTGGATCAAAGAAAACATAGACACCACTTTTGGAACATATGAAGGATGAACTCTAGAGACACAATCTTTGTGGAAAATGAAATAAAGCTGACCCACTCTAAGAGTTTGCAACTCAAGATACTCTTGCAGAGGTCAGACCGATCAGCAATGGTTTTCCATGTTAAGAACCTCAAGTAAGCCTAATGAGCTAGTTCAAATGGAACAGTTAGGTTTTCAAAAACAAAACTTTGATCACAAGATGAAACCGCAACTGACGCAGGACCCAAGACTTTGTTAATCAGGCCGACTGAGGGCAACCTGCCAGCAACCGATGCAGGACCCAAGGCTTTGTTAATCAGGCTGATTGAGGGCAACCTGCCAGCAGATTACCCAAATGTAATGACTGCAACAGTGAAACACGAAGAACATCCACTTGTTTTCTAGAAGGCTTGATATGCAAAACACCTTTCAAAAACATTTTTGTGAGACAGCATGGCGGGCAGATGTGATGAAATGGCAGATAAAAGAACACTGACTGAGCAGTAAGATAGGCCAGAAGATAGTAATTCACACAAATAATGTTGAACCAGAGAGGCATTAGCCCTGAAAGGGTGACTGGTTCTTGTCTTGGCACCAACTAGAAAATATTTTCCATTTACTAACACAATGATTTTCTAGTACCAGGTTTTCTTGCCTCCTTTCAATAGCTGCTGCATGTCCTCAGAAAACAGGTGCTTAAAAGGTATTAAGATTCTATAAGCCAAGCAGTTAGTTGCAGTTGTTTAGGGTCAGGATGCATCAAAAACCCTTCTCCTTTGTGAGCAGTCCAGTATGTGGGGAAGCCTGCCCCGCTTACCCAGAGAAGAATCTCCCAGTGTCTGTCTCTTCAGGGACCCTCTTCAGTCACACTTGGAGAAACAGGCAAGCTTCCAGGGTATATGGCCCACTAGAGAGGACAGGAATAAGGATAGGTGAGATGTCAGCAGAGGCCTTAAGCTGTAGTGTGGCTAGAGAAGTTAACTTTTTTGTTAAACCTATTCATTGCTTTTGACTCTGTACAGTGTCATGTTGGCTCGTGCTATAGTTTCTGAGACCAATGTTGGATCAAGCAGATCACAAAGAAGCTTGCCTGAGGCTACCTGTAGAGAGGACTCATTCCATTTACTTGGGAGCGTTTAGATGGTGTCCATCTCCTGGGGACTGCAAGAGCACAGGTTTGCTGCGTCCAGGCTGAAATAATGCCCTTAATGACTGGCTTCATAATAAATGGGAGACAGAGACCAGGCAACAGAGAACCATGTTAGCTGCAAGATCTCTCCAAAAGGAGCACTGAAAGGGGAGGACTAGGGTGAGAACTCCAACATTCATATCCATCTGATAGACAGTGGTATCCAGGTCCACAACATCATCCAACGGTGACTGAGAGGGAAGGCAAAGTGTGCAAACTGGACGTCGTGTGACAGGGAACTGACAACAGAGAAGTATGACTGCCAAGGCAGAAGCATGTACTTGGTCCTGTACTGGTATTAATTCACTTTCACTACGGTAAGGTTTGTAGCCATGATTCAAGTTCTGACAAAATATTTGCTTAATGTGTAGGCCTTGAACTATCAGTTTGAGCCACTAAACCCTGACTGGCCTAAGTGGAGACTTTGCAGATATATTCTTATCCTCAAGTGCATCCATTAAGAAGATAGAATATTACAGACCCCTTCCCAGGATCAGACTGGTTGAAATCAAGCTACAGATAGTCAGCCAGGGCTGGACACCACCGCCAACCCTAACACACCTACATTCTAGGAGCTGTGGATGTGCCTTCTCTGGGTCCCTGATCATCCACAGAAGTGGAGGACTGGCATAGGCTTACACCCTTGTCAGTTGAGGATGAGTGCAGTTCCAGTGTGACAAGAACGTTTCTGTAAAAGACTTTCCTCCAGGAGAACTAGTATTTGGTGTACCCTCTGAACTTTGGTTCCTGTGATGGTGTTCCTTCTAGGAAACCAGGGATTGGGCAAAGGAAGATGCCACCGATATAAATGAAAGGGACTCAACTGCCATCATGCTCTTGGTGTAAGGTAGGGATGAACTGCTGGAATGTAAGGTTGTGCAGCACTGTGTTGCAGACATCACAAAGGCAATACCAGTGAGGGTCATGACTAGTAATCTGGCAGCCACAGGGAAAGTACAGACTTGCTTCTAAGCACAAAACATAGAAACTTCTCATCAACATGTTTGTATTGAAATCCTTATACTGTGCAAGTGTGAGAAAAGGCCCGGCAGCTCAGGGGATAAGCATGCATAGGTAAATAGCATTTGATATGAAGGCATGCACCTGGCACATCAGAAAGCCTTTAACTACAGGAGATTCAAAGGGGAAAAAAAGACACATTCCAAGTGGTGGGAAGGACAGACCCAATATAAACAGCCAAGTTAAAGACAGAGGCAGTTTGCTGTAAGTGATGATCTGGACAGAGTACAGAAGATATCTGTATATCAGTGTGTGTGTGTGTGTGTGTGTGTGTGTGTGTGTGTGTGTGTGTGTGTGACCACATATGTTTGCGTTCCTTTTGCTGCAACGCTGCAGCAGTAATATTCTGTTCTTTAACGTGTGATTATCATCATCCATCAGACTTGGAATTCTGGACCTGGTGCTTTGCTTTAAAATGCAGTGGTGGCATTGAGCCAAGTCTTCTAACATTTGAAATTTTACATCTGCCATTGCCCTCCACTACTTTTGCAGATTTAGCCCCTATTACTCCCAGTGGATTTGAGTGTAGTCTAAATGGTCAAACCTGTTCATAGGTTAGTACTAAGCTAACCTTGTGTCTGTAAGGCAAACACCTTAACCATTAGGCCACCCTCCCTGTACAATCGGGCTACCAGCAACAGGGCTTGTTTTGGCTGTTTTAGCATTTGCGGACTGTGCCTGAATATCAGCTCTGATCTTCCAAGTAGTACACCATCTGCTTTATGAGCTAACAGCAGAGCCTACTAACCTCTTGATTAGTCTGACCACTTCTGCATTATTTTCTGTACTGATTTTTATTGTAGTTTTACTTATCCTGTAAGACCACATGATGGAATCCGATTTCTGACCGATAACTGCAATGGTATTGCAGTAATCTAAAAATACATTGTGATAATCTGGAAATATATCATGTACTTTTTTTCTGTTTTGTTTTAATGAAAACTATAAATGGAGAAGTCGAGATGGACTGCTGTCTGCCTGATGTTTTGTTTTCCTTTTTTGAAACACTTATTTCAAAGAAGCTGAGGAACAAGGCCTTGACCTAGAAATTGGACTTATTGTGGTCTTAAATACCATGGGTCTGTCTTTTAAGTAACATTCAGATATAACTGTTGATGATATTTCAATTTAAAACACACCATTTTGGAGAGTGGATCACATTATTTCATACATCCCTAACTGACAGTTCCGTGATGTTTCTGCCCACTAAAAAGTATGGCCTGTAGGGATAAAACCTTTACAAATGCTCAAACTGGGACATTTTTTACTGTCTTGTCTCATATTTTAATCCCACCTTTCATTAAATGTTTGATTTCCCCGTAAATCACAAAGATGACTTGTAGATTACATTCATGCAAAAATGGCATACATCAGAGTTGCATACTTGTCATTGTTAAAAATTAATGTTGATGCAAAAGGAGGAGATTTCCAAATGAATGAAAACTGTCAACACTCAATAGGTTGCATCTTGATGCTGGTTTGATATATAAAGAGGATGGATGCACAACAGTGTGAAAGTCAAATAAAGAAACTGTAACCACGTGGAGGATATAAAAATAGCTGTAAAATGTTAGGAAGTAAAAGGGCCATCAAGTACATGCAATTTCATATTATGGTAGGAAGTAACGGGGCTAACAAGTGCATGTGATTTCACATTATGAACCTGAGGAGGAGGGAATTCAAGGTTTATTGCAGCTACTGAGAACAGCATTCTTGGCAAACCTCAAGTACTGAAGCACTTAGGAATGGGAGTCCAATTACGTCAAGATACTAGAAACTCTTGTGAAATATTTTGAAGGTTAACCTTCATTGACAGCATACAGCACTCTCACTCAATTGTGCCTTCAGTTTTATTATGCTGTTACTTAACTGACCCCTGCCCACTTACCAGCACAGCCTGGGCGAAGGTGGGTCCTAAACTGATACATCGCCTAACTTTTTTGCTGCATCCAATTTAGTAGTAATATTTGGTGATGCGACTGATTTAGTCAACATTAAAATTTACCTTGTTAAATACTTTTTTGTCTATAAAATCATAATATATCTGTATATATTCTGTTTTATTTACAATGCAGTGTTCTGAAAAGCAGTTCTAATTTATAATAAAATATATCCATTGAAAGAATAGTAGCATATGTCCCTCTCTTTTATATGCTGTAGTATCCATAACATGTGGGGAGTCCACCTCCAGTTGATTTGTACATCCAGCCATTTTACCAAAGTTAAATTGCTACTGTGTAGGTATGTGCATCGGCCACAAACAGAAGTTGGGTATAAAGTGGACGAAAGCATGCACCTACTTCAGAACTGAATGCCGCCAAGCACTAGCCTGAAGGAAATGAGTCTCTAGAAGTCAGGCAAGCATCAGGGGGAAGGCAGGGTGGGGAACCATACTGCAACATATAGAAGAGAAGGACATCTATGGTTACAGTAAGATTTTACACAACTATTCTATGTCCTTCTATTCATATGCTGCAGTATCCATAACTGGAGGGAGAATGCCATAGCTCATGCAACAGAGGAACTGGGAAGAAGAGCAGAGACATTTTCCACAAAGCCATGCAGAAGAGCCCTGGCAAATCCTGCTCTGGACCTGGAAACAGTATCTAATTTGTAATGTTTGGTAAAGGTGTGAACAGAGGACCATGTAGCTGCCTCCAAAATGCAAGCTGTATCCAAACCTTTAAAGAAAGCCCCAGATGAAGACACTGCCCTAGTGGAGTGTGCCTTAACTGGAAAGGGAAGATTTTTCCCATTTGCTTTGTAGCAGAAGGAAATGGCTCTAGAAATCCAGGAGGAAATAATTTGCTTGGAAACAGGATGGTCCAAGGTTCTTGGGTGATAGGAAATGAATAGCCTGTCTGACTTATAGATGGGCTTGGTCTTAGCCAAATAATATCTGAGCTGTCTGTGCCCATCCAATGAATGGAGAATCCTTTCACTAGAAGATGGTGGTGAAGTAAATAGAGTGGGAAGAAACAGCCAGGGAATTGTTATGGCTAGGCTTGTAAAGGCCCTAGGTCCGATAGCCTAGTACCAACCTATGAACCTATAAGGAAAGAAGGTAGGGAGATTGATGGCCTGATTCAAGGATAGTTCATTCACTACCTTAGGAATAAAGGTTGTGTTGGTACGAAGGCAAACCCTGTCCTAATGGAAAAGTTTCAGGAGGGGGAATGCCATTAGGGCCTGCAGTTCAGAGACCCTTCTGGCTGAGGTGATAGCAACCAGGACAGTTTTCCATGTGCAGTGTTGAAGGGAAGAGTCCTTAGCTGGCTCAAATGGGGCTAAGATAAGCTTTTCTAGCACAAAATTGAGATCCCAAGGGGGCGGGATAGGTTTCCTAGGGGGTCTGATGTGCAGGACCCCTTTCAGGAAAAGCTTGACTTCCAACCTGGATGCCACGGGAGGAGTCAAAGGTAAACATGCTGAGATGGCAAATAAATGTGCCTTGATGGAATACGACAAGCCACTTTCATCAGTTCACACAGGTAAGACATAACCACTAGTGGCTCAGCAGACAGTGATTGTAAGCTATAGTTTAGACACCAGACAGAAACCTCTCCCATTCGGATAAATAGGATTTTCTGGTAGTGGGTTTTCTGGCCTCCTGCAGAACCTGTAGCATTGTCCTCAGTGTAAAGGTGTCTAAAGGAAATCAAAGCCCTATCACCCACAGGGTTAAGTTCAGGGTGGATATCCGAGAGTGTAAGAGAGCTCCCTTCTCCTGTGTGATTCGGTTCCTCCTAAGAGGTAACTTGTGGTGATTGCCCTTGGCTAGATGATAGAAAAGGGGGAACCAGTGCTGTCTTGGTCAAAAGAGGGTCACCAACAAGACTTTTGTTTTTTCTCTCTGAATTTTAAGTAGAACTTTCAGAGGAAGAGGGAAGAGGGGGAAATGCATATGCAAACATTCCCTTCCAAGGAAAGGAAAAAAGTGTCCACCTTCCCCGCCCCAGGGGTGTGTGTCCTGGTACAGTTAAGTGGGAAGCTGTCTGTTCATGGGGGAGGCAAACGGGTCTACCTGGGGAATACCTCATCAATGGACCAGATTCAAGAACACATCCCTGTGTTGCATCCATTCATGGGTCTGAGCCATAGACCTGCTTAGTGAGTCTGCCATCACGGTCTGAGTTGAGAGGATGTAGACTGCCAGGAGAGACACCCGGCTCTGCTGGACAATCTCCCTCGCATACAGAGCCAATCTGCAAAGGATGTAGGACCATGCCTCCCCCCACTTGTTGATGTACCAGAGGACTATGGAATTTTCTGTGTACCACCTTCGCACACCTGGTAACAGTTGGGGCTTGAATATTTGTAGAAGAAAAATCAAGGCCCTCATTTCTTTCATGATATGCTCTCAACTGGAAGGGATTCCATACATCCCCTTACTCTCCAGTTCCCTAGGGTTGCCCCCCAGCCTGTCTGACACATCTGTGTACAGATCCTGGTTGAGGGGAAGGGGTTGGAGAGGAAGGCCTGGGTTTTTTGAAATCTGAGCAAGCCACCACTTTAGTTCTTTTGTTAAGCAGGGAATGAGAGGACCACAGACTCTAGAGGATGCAGATGCTGTTTCCACACTGTTTTCATAAACCATGGAAATTTTCTCATGTGTAGCCTTTCCATGGGTACTATGAGGATGGTGGAAGCCATGAATCCCAGGAGTCGCAGAAACTCCCTGGTAGATAGTGGAATTAGTCCCTGAAAGTAGGTGGTGAGGGTCAGAATTTTGTCTGGGGCAGGCAGACCACCATTTGGGCTGTGAGTATCCTGCAACCAAACAACACATGGTCCTGGGATGGGGTCAAGGAAGATTTCTGTTGATTTATGGTGAACCCCAAGGCGTTTAGCAGGGTCATGGTGTAGAATAGGTGCTCTTGTACCAACCATGGGGACGAGGCCTAAATGAGGAGATCGTCCAAGTAAGGGAATATCTGAATGCCCTGCCTTCTGCAAAAGGCTATGACTGGGGCCAAGCATTTTGTGAATACTCTGGGGGACACAGAGAGACCAAATTGCAAAGCACAGAACTGAAAGTGCAAAGAATCCACACAGAATCAAAGAATGTTTTGAAGAGTGAGTGGACTGGGATGTGCAAGTAAGCATCTTTTATGTCCAAGGATACCATGTAAGCCTGAGGAAGAATCAAGGGTAGGAGAGTAGGAAGAGACAGCATATGGAAGGAAGGCACCTTGAGAAAGGTGTTTAGATGAGATAGGTCTAAGATAGGCCTCCAAGGACCTTCCTTCCTGGGAACTAGAAACATTCTGGAATAGAATCCTTTTCCCCTTAGGTCTGGAGGCAACTCTTGAATAGCGCCCTGGGATAATAGGGAATGCATGACTGGAAGAAAGAAGGCCATCTGGTCTAGTGGGGGTGGGGTGGGGGTGGGGAATACCTCGAAAGGATGGTCTAAAATCCCAGGTTATGAAGTAACCTTGTTTGATAATGGTAAGGACCCAAGAGTCCTGGGTAATTTGTTTCCAAGCAGGGAGTGACAGAGACAGACAGGGATAGAGAGAGAAAGAGGAGTAGATGGGTTTATGGCCTGGTAGTCACAGACTACCAGGTTTGGCCTGAAAAGGCTGCATTTGAGCAAGTGTAGGAGAGGATCTGGTAGGGGCCTGCTTTCTGGAATCCTTTCTCCCTTTTGAAGAGGTGTTTAGTGGGCTTCCTAACAAAGGAAGGCTTGACAGGGAAGTTCCTCTGGAAGCTGGAACACAGGACACAAACATGTTCCTAAGGTCTTGAAGTTCTTTGCCATTTTCCTGAACGGCCTTGATGAGCTCAGCAGCTGCTAAGCCAAACAAGACTTTGTTATCTAAGTCCATAAGTTTTGTTTTGATATCATCTGGCAAAGGCTGCAACCTGAGCCAAGAGTACCTTCTTAGGAATGACCCTGATGCAGCTGCATCTGTGAGCAGAGCCAATGCATATTTGGCCATATGAGTCTGATAATTAATGGCCCTAACAGCCAAGGTGGCAGAAGTAAACATGTTTTTGCCCAACCTCTTCATAATCCTACTTTCCTTATCTGAGACTAGCAAGGAAGTGGAGGGTAGCAATTTGGTGGTTCTATCAGCAGCCACAGATATGGTAGCTGGATATGCTGATGGGGCCTTAAACAGGAACTTAGCATCCTCAGGGACTTTGTAGAACTTGTCAGGGTGTTTAGGAGCAGGAGGTTGGGAGTCTGGGGATTTGGAGGTAGCCAGAAAGGCATCCAAAAAGGCTGGCTGGACAAGGGGAATTACAGAAGGGTTGAGACTCCATCTGTAAGAGGTCATAATACATCTTTTGTGTCTCAGACACTTGACTGCAATCCCATTTAAAATAGTCTTTCATTTGAGCAATGGTCTCCCCAAAAGTGATATCTTCTCCAGAGAAGCCTGCTCCATTAGACTCCTCCTCTGGGGAAGCATACCCCAGAGGAGAAGCTATCTGAGAGGTGTAGGTAAGAGATTCATCCCCAGAGGAATCATCCTCAGAGAAAAGATCTTCCAAAAACCTTTTCCTAGGAGAGAAGGGAGAAGGAGAAGGGGCCTGGGACCTGAGCTGGTGCCTGACGTAAGGCCATGAAAGTATTCAAGAGGTCTTTGGTAAAGGCCTGCCTGCCAGTCAGGGGCTTGTTCGGAAGGAAGACCATGTTGCACTGGAGAAGTATGCTTGATTTTCTGTTTTTTCTTTTTAGGAAGCTCCGAAATATGGTAGAGTCAGGGGGCTGGACGTCAGGAGACATTCAAAATGTCCGAAAGAACATCATCTTGGACCACAACCTGAGTAACCCCATGCGGGCCTTTGGAAATAAGTCATGCCCCCCCGTGCCAGGTCAGATGCCTGCAGTTCCCTCTGGGACGTGCTGGCAGTATCCTTAACGGCTTCTGCCATGGTACCAGTCAAGGGAGAATCTGTGTTTTCCGACATGGCCTCTGGGCCTTCATCGGCCTCAGGAGGGATGCCCAGGGTTGAGGGAGCAGCCGTGGCTTCGGGGCCTAGGATTCCTGGCCCTCTTGATTTGTGGCTCTTCTGAAGGTCCCAACGTCAGATCCATATCCCTAGCAAGGTGCTTCAGATGCTGACTAAACATAATCCAAGGGAAGCGAGGAGGCTTCTAAGAATTTTCGGGACAAAGGCTTTGCAAATATCACACAAAGTACGGTCGTGTTCTGGGCCTAGGCAGAATAAACAATAGGTTGTGCAAGTCTTTATGTGGAATCTGCCTTCCACTCTGACACCTGCCCTTTCTACCAGGCATTAACTCACAAGAAAACAGTAGCAAAAGGTAATAAGCAACAGGTATTTATCTGAACACAGATGAAGCAAGAGGTAATTTTCCCAAGTGAGTGACGACTGGAGCTTGTAGTCAAAAAGGCGGCAAGTTCTGAGGTAGGTGCGTGCTGACGTCTGCTTTATACCAGATGTCCGTTTATGGCCGATTATGCTAGGTGACGCATGTACCTACGCAGTAGCAATTTAACTTTGGTAAAACGGCCGAATGTACGAGTCAACAGGAGGTGGTCTCCCCTCATGTTATGGATACTGCAAGCATATGAATATTAGGACATCTACCATCAGCATTTATATCCTCAATTCTATACTTGAGCAAAGTGGTCTCTGATGACAGATCAAGTAAGACTCCAAAAGATAGTCAAGCTAATATACTGGATATGCAGACCAAAGAATTTTCAGCCTCTGAAAAAAAATGTACAAACTTATTTCACATTGTTAAGTTGCCAGCATAAACAATTTTGACATAATATAACAGCAATTCACTATAGACTAAATTCCTGACATCTAAAACAGACAGTAAATATGCCATGTTATAAAAACAATTACCACCAAATCTACAATTAAGGGAAGTAAAATGGTCTGAGGTCCTAAGAAATCTGTATAATGGGCCTATGCTCTCTTACTCCATAACAGACTCTCAAGGATCCTGGAAGAGGATAACAATGTAAATCTGAAATAAGTTAAGTTAAATCACTAGGATCAGATGGCTTTTACTGTCCTTTACAAAATGAATGAACTCTACCATCTACTTTTGTAAAACTCTGCAATTACATTACACAGAATATTTTAAAATCTGCAATGGACTGGGGTCCTGCCAGGATTAGTTGCATGTCTTATGTTTGTTACTTGCCATTGTAGGTTACAGCTACCCCATCACCCTTCACAGAATAAAGCATGCATCAGGAAATGAGTGAATACCTATTCTTCAACCACGTAAAGCAATTTTCTTTTTAAATTTAAATGAAACATATTGCAAGTTGCCAATATCCTTGTCCAATGCAGTTGTCAAGATTCTATTAACTGTTCTCAAAGGGAGTTCGAGCAAAATGCTACCATTTCATAATCTCATCATTCAGTGAGATTTCACGTATTACAGAAAAAAAATAGCACTACTACAGTTTAAACAATGAATACGGAGACTGTTCCCTTACATCATCAGGTGATTTAAAGCAATGTAAAACAAATCTTGTTAACTCTGAACAACAAAACAGATCAGCTCACAACTGAATACTTTAATACATTATCTCAAGGAAAACACAAGACTAATACTTACTAACTGCTGCAATACTGCATTTGCATGTAATTAGATTTTGAGACCAAATGTCCTTCCTTTAAAACATTAAATGTGTGAGAGCCACCCGAATAATCCAGACATTTAACAGTGGTGACTCAAAAGGGGACATGGAAAAAATGGTACAAAATGCATTTAAAAGTTTACATATTAAGTGGCTCAAGTAAGTATGCTTTTGTTTCACCTAGTGTGGTCTGATGATGCTACTTATATGAGCAGACTAAGGTTGAGTATGTACTCAAACGTAGGTATGCATGATATTCATTAATGTAGAGTCTGGACTCTGCTATACCATTGCCTTATGCAGCAGCCCTTTCTTACAGTCACATACTTTTAGAAATGGAAAACCTGAAATAATCCCAAACATGGTTGTGCAAGTAAAATACCTGGGCAGTGACTGTAACAGATTTGCTTCTCTAATATCCAGTACTGCTGCAGGGTATTATTAAGCAGCACCCTTAGACTGATGTGGCCTTTTAGGACAAAAAGTGACACGTTTTAGAATGTGTGTATTTATAAACTACAACTTGTAAAACATTTATTTTAATTGTTCAAGTGTCAAAATTGCCATACCTGGTGGACACAGATGTTACATTTGTCACAAAACACCATTTCATTGCCATCCTCCCCTTCTGGAGATTGGCATACATCACAAACTACATCTTCATCATACTCAATTCCAAGTCCTTCCTCCGATTCAATGGCAAGCTTTAAATTATCATAACATTCCTGCTCAAATATCTCCATAACTCTTTCCATAGTGTACTCCTCTATAGAATTCATTCCTATGAAAAATAGAGCAGAGAATTAGCATCTTGTTAATTTTAAGGGATATTTCAGCACTTAACCTCACATTTCTACTAAGTAGCAAGAAAAAAAATCACAACCTGTTCCTATCAGTAAGGACTGAAAAGGAAGTTATGTTCTTACCATAATGTTCCATCTGTGCTGTCTATCTTTATTCATTCTTGAACTGCTGGGTCTCGGTTCCGTCCTTGGAATCGGCTCGGCCAGCCAGAAACTGTCAAGCTAAGGCTATCCATGGTGCCTCTCTTCCCTTCCCTTTAGATAGAGAGTCTTGCCCGTAGAATATGGAGAAAAAATGTGAACAGCTTTGTCTGAACAACTACCCTATCAGGATCCCAGGCCTATTTTTGAACCTCCAGGAGTCTCTGGAGGGGAGTAAGGAGGGTGGGATGTCAAGAATGAATGAAGATCGACAACACAGATGGAACGTTATGGTAAGAACATAACTTCTTTATCTGATGGTATCAATCTTCATTCATTCTTGAACTGTTGGGACACTACTTTAGACCTTGGGAGGCCCTACGGAAGGATGTTCCTGAGCACCATACAGCCAAAGGATGCTCTCCTCCTGGAGATTGTATCCAATTTGTAATGAGTGATAAAGGTATGGGGGGAGGTAAGCCCAAGTTGCGGCTGCGCATATGTCTTCCACAGAAGCTCTGTAATGAAAGGCTACTGAAGTGGAAACGGATCTAGTAGAATGTGCCTTAATTTTTGTTGGCAAGTCCAGCTTTTTTTGGGAGTATAAACAAAAGTGATGCAATCTCTCAACCATTTTGACAAAGTAACTTTTGAAACTGGTTTGCCCAGTCTAGTACCTGAAAAGGTTAGAAACAGCTGGTCTGATTTTCTAAATGATTTAGTTCTAGCCAGATAAAAATGTAATTGCTTGTGTACGTCCAACAAATGCAAGCAATATCGCCCCCCCCGTTTGAAACGTTTGGGAAGAAAACTGGTAGATCTATAGACTAATCAATATTGAAGTCTAATACTACTTTACGCAGAAAGGAGGGATTAGTTCTAAGTGATACTCTCTCTTTGTGACAAATGATATATGGATGTTTCACACACACAGCCTGCAATTCTGATATTCTTCTGGCCAAAGTGATGGCTATCAGGAATAGTTTTCCAAGATAAATATTTGATATCACAGTTGACTGCTGGCTCAAAGGGCTGATGGACCAAACTTTGTAAGACTAGTGTTAAATTCCAAGGCTTAATGGGCTCTTTAAAAGGTGGTTTCAAATGCAAAATGCCCTTTAGAAAGGTTTTGCAAAGGTGATGAAACATCAAAGAATGATCGTCGTAAGCATCATGAAAATTCGAAATAGCAGCTAAATGAACTCTAATAGTAGAGGCAGAGGCTCCTGATTGGAAAAAGGTAAATATTTTAATATATTGTCAATTGATTGTCAATTGAATATGAAAGGGGCTCAATTCATTTTCTTGAGACCAAAACACAAATCTATTCCATTTACTGAGGTGAAGTTTCCTGGGGAATGGTTTATGAGAAGCTGGAAGTATCTTTTGTACTGGGGAAGATAGATTATTCTGCCTGTCAATTACTTGAAGTGGAGGAACCAAGCAGTCAGCTTGAGACATTTTAGATTGGGATGGACTAGACCCTGTGGGTGAGACAACAGATTTGGAGTTGGATCCAGAGTCCACGGGTGGAGAACTAAGTGAGGCCACAGTAAAGGAAACCAGACTTGACGGAGCCAATAAGGTACAATGAGGATCAGTTTGCTTCTTAACTTTTGGGCTTTCTTCAAAAATTGGGGAATTAGGGGGATTGGTGGGAAGGCATAAAGTAGTCCCGGGGGCCAATCATGTAGGAGTGCAGCTCTAGGGGACTCCCCTGAGGGGGGATTAGGGCATAGTAACTGCTGCACTTGTGGCTTGTGGGAGAGGCAAACGCATTTCAGCAAGGCTGACCCCATCAACGAAAATTCTTCACCATCACAATGGGATTGAGAGACAACTTGTGAGCCAGAAGAATGCATCTGCTCAGTTTGTCCACAATCATGCTGGAATTCCCTGGGATGTGCATTGCTATCAGAAAGCAGTTGGATGTGATCAGCCATTGCCAAACTCTTAGGGCTTCCCGACAAAGGGTAGGATCTAGTTCCCCCCTGTTTGCTGAAGTACCAGACCACTGACATGTTGTCCGACTGAACAGCAATTGTTCCCGAACGGAGGGCGGTTTGACAGGCTTGCAACACTAAGAACACTGCCCTTAGTTCTAGGACGTTGATATGCAAACTGGCCTCTAGAGGGGACCAAGTGCCTTGGACAGTCTTTCCCTGAAAATTCCCACCCCACCCCATCAGGGAAGCATCCGTGGTCACTATGGCCTTGGGCTGAGAGGGGG
Organism: Protopterus annectens; assembly: GCF_019279795.1. Lineage (NCBI taxonomy): Eukaryota > Metazoa > Chordata > Ceratodontiformes > Protopteridae > Protopterus > Protopterus annectens. The sequence goes on from NC_056728.1 coordinate 1,692,913,427, forward strand.
CAGCTCCACAATTCTTTTTGTTTCATCCACCAATGTAAATCCTGCTTGCAAGATTTGGTTATGCGGACTGGTTGTGACATTGGGTGTGCTAACAGAGACCATTGTGACACGAGGAGCCATTGAAACAGCCTCATATGGTATCTCACCAGAGGAGCTAGGGTGATTGTTGCTGCCATAGACCCAAGAAGTTGTAAAACCGGATGAGCCGGAAATTTGTCTTGACAGAGTATCACTTGAAGCTGTGACCTCAGCCTTATCAGTCTGTGAAGAGGAAGAGAGGCCATGCAGGATTTTGTGCTTAATGTTGCTCCGATGAATTCCACGTCTTGTGTGGGGGATAGTTTGGACTTTTCTCTGTTTATTGAGATGCCTAAGAACTCTGCAAGCCTTAGAATGGAGTCCAAGGCGAAAAGCAGTAGATGCCTGGAGGGGGGCGGTGAGGAGCCAGACTAAATATGGAACATTAGGGATTCACCTTTGTGGTCTGGGATAAAGAGTGAAGAGAATATTGTAACCTCTGGTAATTATTGTCTGCACCCAGGAATCTGATGTTACTGTGTGCCACGCTAGATGGTGCAGAGAAGATCTTCCACCGACTGCCTCCAGAGGTAAGCAATCGGGGCCACTGCTCAGGAACGCTGATAAGGTTGTCCAGAGAAAGTATCTCTGGAACCCTGGTTACACGGACTCCCTCTGCCACGGGAAGGGCGTCTTCCCGAAGAGTTCCCCCCTCTGCCCTGGGGAGAATACTCTCCACGTGTGTCCTGAAAATGCCCTTGGGACTCCTTGAACAACTTATTTCCACTCCTCTGATTCCTGGAGTAAGGTCATTGGGGAGTGGAAAAACGTATGCCCACAGCAGAAAGAGTCTTTACCAATGATGGTAACAGATAAGGTAAAAGGGAATAAACAGCACTCTAACTCAATCAGACAGGTAAGTAACTTAAAAGAATCAACTAAGTAACTAATTTAGTGTTAAGAGACAAAAATTGTAAGAATACATAAGAAAAGGTTTAGCATTTAACTGAGAGCACGGTTGACTGGCCTAAAATTCTATGAGGCAAATGAGATCTGAAGGGAAGATGGGTACTATGGGTAGCCTTAGCTTGAGAGTTTCTGGCTGGCACGAGCTTGATAAAAAGGCCGAGCCAGTTCCGAGGATGGAACAGACACCCAACAGTTCAAGAATGAATGAAGATTGACATCATCAGATAATATGTTTTGCAGTTATCAGTTAATTACAATTAATATACTGTGGGACCGTATCTGTGTGGGGGGGAGCAAACAGGCAGCTCCCCATGGATCTTAGGGGGGCTAGTTGTCAGCTGATGGGACTTGCCAGGCCTGGGGACAAAAAAGGAACCCAATTTGGCTCCTAGTGGAGACAGTAACTCAGGATGTAGCAGTTTAATCAGGAGGTCTGTGGCCACAAAACTGCGCAAAATTAAGCAGCTGCATTAAGGCATGCATAAGGGGAAATTTGCATGGAAAAGAACTGAATTATGGCAAGTTTGAAGACATCAAGCTGCCATGGGGACCATCACATAGACCAGGGAAAAGCACCCTCTGTAGCTGACTGGATGATGACCCCTTCCTCTAGATGGCCATCAGGTGGAACTGGTCACTCAAGGAACAAAGAGTTACTAGGCTACATTCTCATGGAGACTATGAGTCCCCACATTCGTGCCAAGTAGGAAGTACATGGGAAGGAATGGGTAATGGCACAGTAGGAGGACACTGTTAGCTGGCAATTAATAAACCAACACAGCTAGCTCTGTTCCTGCATTAGAATAATGGAAGGGTAGCATATTCAAGCCCTACTAATGATAAAGCAAATGAGTGATCAGACATAAATGCTTAGAATATCCTCTTTTCTGCTATCTTTAACTTAACCTCCACAGCACTTAAAATCACTCACCCATGAGAAGCACTACAGTAAAACATGCCCATAGACAAGAAATTATAAACCAGAAATTTTGCATCAGGAATTCTTTTTCTGTGCTGTGAACTTAACAAGATGGTGGTAAATGGCTTAGGTCTTGCCAGTCCATTTTTAGGCATTTCATAGGTTGGCCACAGCTACGAGAAAAAAAAAAAATAAGCAGTGGTTAAGATTATTGTTAGACTTCGAAAAGGCCTCTGACACTATGCCACAATAAAAGTTGTAGGGAAATATAGGGTTTGAACTAAACTGGAAAGGGGAGGGGGGGTTAAAGAAAAAAGAAAGTACAGTTGTATAAGTTACTCTTAACCATAACAGTAGCTGTTGAAATTCATCACTGCTGCAGTATCCCTTGGACTATATGAAGTTGTTTCCTATCTAGCATCAAAAAGCTTACCCCCACCACCATTCCTTCACTCTGACTGCTGACTGGATAATCCCAAGGAGAGAAATCAGCAATGAGATTGCAGCTTTTTTTCAGGACATTCTTGCCGTCATAAGAAGCATCATCTCCAGGGCTCACAGGAGATCAATATTATAATTTATAGGGCATTCCATTTTGTCAAGGGGAACAATAATGCATTTTTTTGCATTTAGTTTTAGACCATGGCTTTGGCACCAATCATTTGCTTGTGCTAGCCCTTGTAATATGTTGACATAATTGGGGGACTCAATGATTGCTCCCAGTTTGCAATCATCAACGAACTTGGTGAGGCAAAGGCCATCTACTTTGGCATGGACTTCTGAGAAATAGATGCCAAACAGTAATAGGCCCGGTGCAGACCCCTGTGGCACTCCACTGGTGAACAGTCTACTGATGGAGGTGGAGTCACCAATTCTGACTTGTGTGTTCTGTCGTTGAGACAACTGGCTACCCATCTAGTAATACAAGGGTTAATCCCTATCTGGGAGAGTTTCTCAATGATGCCAGAGTGGGGAATTGAGTCAAAAATCTTGGCAAGGTCGAGACTGGCTGTGTGCCCAGTCTTACCTTCATCCATGGCTTTGGTGACATTCTCAAAGAAATCTACCAGGTTTAATAAGCATGATCTACCTTAACGAAACTAAATTGGGTTGGGTCCAGTGTTTGGAGGTCACCTATGTCCTTGCTGATGACGTTCATGATAATTCTTTCCATGACCTTGCAGATTAGGCTGGTTAGACTTGTGGGTCTGTAGTTCACAGGGTCAGTTGATAACCCTCCTTTGTGCAGGGGGATTACTACTGCTGACCTCCATTCTGCAGGAACACAGCCAGTTCTCAAACTATGCTTAAAGAGAATGTCAAGTGGGTCCATTAGGTCATGTTTTAGATGGTATAGTAAACAATCTGGGATATTACCTGATCTCACTGAGACCGTGATTTTGGCCTTGGCAAGCACACAGATGACCTGTTCTCTGATACTACACGGGGACTGGTGTTGGGTATGGTTTGGGATATGGTAGGTGAGGATAGGGGGTTGAAGTTTGCACAGAGTCTGTCAGCTAGCAGGTTGACGATATCTTCCAGTGTAGTATGAGTGATACCATTTACAACCATTCTGGCACATAGCTGGGCATTCCCCTTTTAGACTTTAGATGTAGTTAAAGAATGCCATACAATTATCCTTGGCTAGGGATGCGATTTTAGTTTCATAATTTGCTTTAGAAGACTTTACAAGATTTTTGATTTTCCTGTTTATGCTAAGGAGGGAACTCTTCCTCTGCAGAGTGATATCCCTTTTACTTTTGGGCAACAGTTTCTTCCTCTTGTTACATAATCTGTTTATACTTGAAGTCCACCATGGTGGCTTGTTTTTACAGAAAGACATGGTTTTGATCCTGTCAGGTACAGCAGAGTTTATGCAGTCACTTAAGTGTTTGTACAGGGCAATTGCATACACTTCTGCATAGTGATCATTGGTGTCTACAATTGTGGATTGTATGAAGCTTTTTATACCATCGCTTAGTATGCTGTAGTTAGCTTTGGTAAAGTTTTTTATGATTTTTGTTCCTGTGAGGGTGTCAGTTCCAGTAGTTACTTCAAATGAGACTTGATTTGTGGTCTGACCTAGCCAGGGACAACTGAAAATCTGTCTCTATATTATGAGAGTAGAACACACAGCCTTTTGCACCAAAGACAAGTAGGCTACTTGTTGTGCCACTAACACTGCTTTCACAGGAGGAGCAATTGGCTAAGAGCTTCATTTCTGGCAGATATGTCCTTGTTAAGGAACCCAGCCACATAGTGATTACTGCTTTTTAAAGAAAAATAAGACTTGCTCTATTTTTTGACTAAAGTGGCATTTCCCCTTTAAGAAACCAGTTATTTTTTCACAGTATTGGATGTTTCTTGTCAGGGACTGTTTTAGCTAAAAATGTTTATGAATTTATTTGGGGCTAATTTTGTAAAAAAAGATATTTACTGCTTGTGTAAACTTTGAATTTTGTGGAGCAAAAAGTTTATGATGGAATAGGCAGAATTTTGTATGTCACTATAATAATTATACTTCGGGATAACCTGCCATTTTGGTTCCATCAATTCATTTGTGAGTGTTTGAAATGTACTGACAGAAGAATTCTGTTCTATTATTTTTTTCTGAGTTAATAGCCTGGCGAAAATGTTGACAGTGTAACTGCACTGCTTGTGAACACTGACAGCTCACCTTCTGATCGACTTGCCCCTGCTACTCTTACTGCTTTGTTGCGTCTTCCTCCGTTACAGCATGGATACTCACTCTCCTCTGGATAGCTCTTCTCCCGCACTATCCAGAAAGAAAAAAAATCACTTACCAAGGAGTCCTTGCTGATGTTGGGAATTTATTCTATGCCTCAGCTGATAGTGGATGAACATGTTGTGGTCACTGGTTACTGAGACCACTCATGTAACTCTCTGGCTTTCTTGGCTGTAGTCCTTTTGGCCAACATGAACCAGGGATTAACTAGTTAGTATTTTGTTAAAGAAAGGTACAAGTCTGGGATATTTTACTAAATCTGATTTAGATAAAAAAATTTAGCACTGTTAATACATGCATTGCATTGTTTTACTGTCTGCCTTAGACACACAAATGCATTGATAATACGAGTGGCTGACCTATTGTTTCTGCAGAAAAGTATTTTTTAAAAAATGTGCATTTTTTACATGAATTTTTGAAACCATATGTGATTAAGATTCCCTCATATACAAGGGATAGTCAGGACTGTTTAGATAAGATCAAAGGTATAGTTTGGAAGGATACTATGTATTGGTTGAGCTTGGATGTAAAAAGTCTCTACACTAATATCAAACATGATATAGGAATTCAGGCCTTATTTTATTTTTTAGGTGACACTCCTATGTCACGTTATTTTGTAGAATTAGTTGTTTTTTTTTGTCTTAAGAATAATTTAATATTTAATAGAGAGATTTTTCATCAGTTACAGGGCACAGCCATGGGGTCAGCCTTAGCCCCCATGTATGCTAATATTGTGATGGCTGAGTTTGAGATTGACCATATATATAGTCATCCATTTTTAAGTCACATGTGGTCAAATACTTCAGATATATTGATGATTTAATTTTCCTATGTGATGGTGACATTAATAAAGCTCAACCTTTCATACAGGATATACAGGTGAATCATTTTGGCCTAGAATTTGATGGGATACAAATAGGAAGACAGATGACCTTTTTTAGATATTGACGTATTAGGTAATACAGGTGAAGGTCGTTGTACCACTGTACTTAAAAAACAGAATAATGGTAACTGGTTTTTGTATGGTACGAGTTGCCATCCCCACATTTAATGTCTATGATACTGTATAAGTTTTTACGAATAAATAAGTTATGTAGTAGTTTTGAGAAAGAAATACAAAATATGACATATATGTTTATCAGAAGGGGATATGATAAAGAGATGGTATTGGATTCTAGGCTAAAAGTTTTGGAAAAATGTTTTGGTACCCCTACCTTGAGTAGGAATACTTATTTGCCTTCTGAGACAGGTGTTGTAAGGAATCAATATAAAAGTAATAGTAACAGAAATTAAATTTATTTTGTTACAATATATAATGTTCTGGCAGAACAAGTATTTAAGGAAGTGAAACATCATTGGCCTGTGTTGCTTAGGGACAAGGATTTAGCAAATATACTTCAGAATTATGTAAATATATCATATAGAAGAGGCAGAAATTTGGTGGACATGGCGATACATAATTTTTACCATCAGAGTCTACCATATATGATAATGTTTCCCTAAATATGGACACTTTTGTTTGTAATAAATGTTCTGTTTGTAAGTATATTGTAAGACATTTCCCCTGATATTAATGGTATTAATTTTATTTTAATGGAAGTTATATATGCAACACTGAAGTTGTATATGCACAAAAATGTGCTTGTGGGTTATTTTATATTGGTGAGACTGGTCGGTCTTTTAAAACATGTCTTCAAGAACATATACGAGACATCAAAAAAAAAATAGATAGTCCATTGGGTACACATTCTGTAGAATTTCAAGCTGCTAAGCCAGACTGCTTGATGGGGTGTGTATTGGAAAACGTTAATTTGTTTGTAGGTGAATGTGTTGATATCAAGTTATTGCAAAAGGAAACTATTTTGAAATATACCTTGGGACCATTTGGTCTTAAAGAGTGTAATTGGAAATATGTTATTTAATTAATGAATTGCTTAATTGGGTCACATTAAGTATTTAAATGGTTATGTGCTGTGTGTCTTTTACTCTTGGAAGGCTTTTGGCTGAAGCACTATGTCTTTTTTGTTCATAGTCTGTTATTTTATTTTTTCTTCTTTCGTGGTTTTGTTTTATTAACTAGTCAGCTGTCTGAGTGAAGGAGAAGGAGGTGCCACAGCTTTCTGAAGCTGGCTAGTTTTTCCCTAGGGAGAAAACAACCCATACGGCCTAGAATTACTGCAGCAGTCTGAATGATGGACATACTGGAGAGAATATAAGAAAGCATTATCTCATAAGACGTCAGTAACTAGTGAGGTGGCAAAAGGATAAATAAGGTTGGTCTTACTTACTGTATTTGTATACGACATACTTGAGAGATTAAAGAAACTAGGGCAATGACTAACTGAAATAATGATGGCTATTGAAGACACAGCTCCTGTAGGAGGAACCTTGCTTTCAGGACTAGAAATCATTAGATGATAGGACCACTTAACTTTTTATCCTCAATTTCCCAAGACCATCCAGTCAATAGTGATGGAAAAATGGGAACTGGCAGCCCATTAATTTTTATTCCAGTTCTCGACAATTTTTGAAAATGCCCTACAACAATTTATAGTTTGCTGAACATGGACAGTGTACTGATCCGTAATGTACCCAGTTCAGACATAGCTAGCTGCACAGTACAATCAGACCTGACTTGACACAGCAAGGTGGGTATAAACAACTACAGTTATATAGTATTAAAAAAAAAAGTGCTTACATAAACTAAATTACAGACAGACCAGAAAAAAAAAAAACAGTATTACTGTATAATAATGTACATATATTGTTGGAAACACTCAATATAATGGAACGTTCATAATTCTAAACATCAAAGTCACCAAACAAACAGCTTTTACCTCTGCTGAAAAAATACAATCCAAATGAAAATCCAAGCAGCAAAGGTATGGCTCCAGTGTAAACAGTCACTAATTCCAGAAGGTATGTAGTTCCAAAGAATAAAAGGCAGAGAAGATAGTCTTTGAGCTCAGCTTTAATGACACTAGCGCTTTCACATACAGCTTCATCAGGTGTTTAACATTTGCTGACATAAACCACCTATATATACCCATTCAAAACATCATGTGATCAGAAAGCAATTCAAATTTAAAGTAACAGCACATTTAAAATATATGAATACCATAGTTAAAAATACAGATATAAAAACATAGTACATATCACTTGCGTAAAGGTCTCTTATGTAATATTGGTCTTATAGGGATGTGGTCATTAAGACCATGACCATGATTCGCCCTAAGTCTGACTATCCAAGTAGCCTCCAACTCTTCCGTTCTGGACCCAATATCCCCACGTCTCACATTATCATATGTCCTATCTAAAACTAAAAATTTAAAAGTATGTAATTCATTTGTGTGCACTACATGTTTAGCAAGTGCATTAATAAGGTTCTTTTTCTTAATATTATATAGGTGCTCTCTAATTCTTTCTTTTAATGAGCGATCAGTTTTACCTACATAATATTTATTACATAATGTACAAATAGCAAGATATACCACATGCATAGTATTGCATGTTGCACCGACCTTAATATAAAAATTCTTGGTTGTATCTGGATGTTTAAAAACTATATCTGTGCAAACATAACTACAATAATTACAGCTGCCACAAGGCTTAGTTCCAGGGACACTAGCTACTGGATTTTTAGATATGTTATAACATAATCTTTTCTTAAGTGAATTCTTATTCTTAAAGAAAATTGTGGTCTCACACCCACAATTGTCTTAATATGTTCATCAGTTGTTAAAATATTCCAATGAGAATTGATGACATCTATATACTTAGCTATGTCCCTAGTATAATGTAAGGACATTCTAAGTTTATTATTCACTACTTTTCTAGTCCTTGGTCTGCTCTCAGAGAAGTAAGGTTTAGCTGTAGTAGACCTTAATGTATCCACTACACCAGAGGTATGTTGAATCAAATGTTGTTCATATCCTCTTTCAAATAATTCATTCTCAGTTTGAGTCCTAAATTTCTGATAGTCTTCGTCATTAACATTTAGTCTTGATGCTCTAAAGAATTGATTCTTAGCTACATTTCTAAAAACAAAATTAGGATGCATGCTACATCTATTAAGTAGCTGATTAGCATGACATTCTTTCCTATACAAACTACTAATCAATTTACCACTAACATCTCTAGAAATATATACATCCAAAAAATTTATACCTATGGTAGAGAAATTCAAAGTAAAATGCAAAAAGTTAGATGATGTATTAATATACTCCATAAATTCAAATAATATTTCTTCACTTCCTCTCCATAGGATAAACAAATCATCTACAAATCATCTACAAATCTTTTATAAAAGGAGATACAAGCAGTGAAGGGACCATTTACTATATATTTGGTTTCCCATATACTCATCACAGCATTTGCATAACTGTTGGAGCAAGAGCTCCCCATAGCAACACCATTTCGTTGCCAATAAACTTTCTGGTCATACACAAATATATTATTACGTAATACAAGACTCAATAGAGTCTGTAATAAATATATATCCTTTTCATTAAAGTCTCCCATCATATTCAATAATTGTACTACATACTCAATACCTATGTCATTTGGTATGACAGTGAAGAGAGATGTTACATCTAAAGTAACAAATATGAACTTATCCAAGGAAGTAATATCTCTCGAGTAATTATACAATTCACTTAAAAATTGTTCTGTGTCTCTTAATATTATACAAGATTTATTCATTATCGGTTTAATACGCTTATCAATATATATAGACAATGACTCAGTACACCAATTATTACCAGCAACTATTGGTCTCATAGGAGGCCTAGTATGATTTTTGTGTATTTTAGGTAGTCCTTGTATAACTGGAATAGTGGGATTGGATATATAAAAATATTTAGCCAGATCTTGGTCAATAACAGAAGTATATTGTAGCCATTTAATAGTATCTTGGACAGTCTGTATCATAGAATCAACTCTAGCTGTTGTAATATTTTCATAGAAATTAGCATCAGATAACATATCTTGTATTGCTCTGTCATAATCAGATCTATCCATTAACACTATCTGACCGCCTTTATCAGCAGGTCTGATAACCAAATCTTCATTATTTTGTAATGTTATCAAGGCTCCATGTTCTTCCTTAGTTAAATTGTAATTCCTATATAGTTTGCTGTTGATGTTTCGCTTATTATACACTTCATACATACTAGAGATGCACAGTTGCTCAAATGCATTAATTAAAGAATTCTGCTTAGGAATGAACACGCTAGGTCTTCTAAAAGAGTTATCAGACATCACAAGAGTATCATTGTACATATTTCTAAGTGTAAGATTGCGTGTAAACATTTTAATGCCAAAAACAATATCAGATATTTGCATGTCCACAGTGGGAATAAACATTAAACCTTTACTCAACACATTCATTTCATCTTTAGTTAAACTATGAGCAGATAAATTAACAATCAACGTTTCACTTGTTGAAACGCTTTCTTTATCGTTAAAGGGCTTGTAGAAGCGTCGCCCAATTTGCGTTTGTATCTCGTGGCACTTCTGCCTCTCTGTTGTAACTTTTGTTGTCCTTGTCTCACTCGACTTATAGATCTCTCCCTCACTGGGAGAGGAAAACTGAGTCCCATATTTTTTGTGGCTGGTAAAAAATTACTTCTATCAAAGTTCAAGACATTTCCCTGCTCACAGGGTGATACCAGTGGAGGAAAAGCCGCATCAGCGGTTTTATGTACTTCCGCCGTTGTAACAAGTGTTTTTCTATTAGTACCCTTGTCGACTACTGCTCCTGGAGCATTGGATATAACATTAGTAGAAGACTGTACATTTATAACATCAGAAAAAATTTACCAGCTTGCAACTCTTGATATGAAATCTCCGACAGTTCTCCAGCTTCATGCTGCGTGATGTTAGTGCGTCGTGGATGGAGCGTGCTACGTGATTGGTCATCGGTATCACGTGGCCAAGTAAAGATGTTACCCATTGAAAAATCCTTACGGTCCCGAACAATTTTATTCATTTTAGTCTGAATTAATTTTCTGCCATAAGCAAGAACATTGTCCAAGGTATCATTCATAGGTTTATTTAGAACAGTTGAGCGATACTTGGAACAAAGCGCTAGGTATCGACTCTGAATACCATCCAGCAATTTGTTCTCTTGCCTACTCGCTGAGGCAGTTAGTAACTTCAAATAACCCATGCTAGTTGAAAGATTCAGCTATTGCCACTCTGATAACAGAGTTGAGTCACAGTCAATTTGTGCAGGCATTTTCAAAATCCTCAGACCACGAGGTATAATTTGTTCTTGCAAACAAAGTTGTAAATGGAATTTTTCATATTGCACTCTTTTAAGTTTACACAAATCCTTCTCTAGAAGTAATAAGTCACTTTTCAGTGCCAAAAAATCAAAGGAAGCATCTACTTCCCCTGAAGTAGGTGTAAAATCAGTCATGAGAGGATTCACTTTTTCAACAATTCTAGAGATGAAAGTATGAACATTCACCTCAGACCAGAGTAATTGTTCATTAGTTTCCTCAACTTCAGAAATTTCAGAGATTTCATTACTTGCAGCCATAGTCAAGTAGTTGTTTGGTGTAACAAAGCACACAGCAGTAAAAACAACAAAGTCACCAAACAAACAGCTTTTACCTCTGCTGAAAAATACAATCAAATGAAAATCCAAGCAGCAAAGGATGGCTCCAGTGTAAACAGTCACTAATTCCAGAAGGTATGTAGTTCCAAGAATAAAAGGCAGAAGATAGTCTTTGAGCTCAGCTTTAATGACACTAAGCGCTCACATACAGCTTCATCAGGTGTTTAACATTTGCTGACATAAACCACCTATATATACCCATTCAAAACATCATGTGATCAGAAAGCAATTCAAATTTAAAGTAACAGCACATTTAAAATATATGAATACCATAGTTAAAAATACAGATATAAAAACATAGTACATATCACTTGCGTAAAGGTCTCTTATGTAATATTGGTCTTATAGGGATGTGGTCATTAAGACCATGACCATGATTTGCCCTAAGTCTGACTATCCAAGTAGCCTCCAACTCTTCCGTTCTGGACCTAATATCCCCACGTCTCACATTATCATATGTCCTATCTAAAACTAAAATTTTTTAAAAGTATGTAATTCATTGTGTTCACTACTACTGATCGCTCATTAAAAGAAAGAATTAGAGAGCACCTATATAATATTAAGAAAAAGAACCTTATTAATGCACTTGCTAAACATGTAGTGAACACAAATGAATTACATACTTTTAAATTTTTAGTTTTAGATAGGACATATGATAATGTGGTCCAGAATGGAAGAGTTGGAGGCTACTTGATAGTCAGACTTAGGCAAATCATGGTCATGGTCTTAATGACCACATCCCTATAAGACCAATATTAAGTGATATGTACTATGTTTTATATCTGTTTTGAATGGGTATATATAGGTGGTTTATGTCAGCAAATGTTAAACACCTGATTGACTGTTTACACTGGAGCCATACCTTTGCTGCTTGGATTTTCATTTATAATTCTAAACATGTTTAACATTGGCAGAAGTGAAACTCATTTGACTGCTTCTGCCTGTGTTAAGCCTGTGCAAGATTGTGCATAGTGGGTATTGGGAAGCTTTCTTGGAGCTGGTATATACAATTAGCAGGGGGTGGGGGCAGAGGGGGCTTGTCTCCCTGGAAAAAACATGAGTGTTTTGCTTTTCATTGTTTTGCGATAGATTGTTAGCAGTTCAAGATTTGTGTATGTCGAAGTTCAGAAGAACATCCACATTGTTTTACACATATGTTAACAGGTGATCTTAGTTGGGATTGCTGCACAGAAATTATACTTTACTATAACAGGATTAATCAAGTGTCTTGGCATTATTCCAAGTAAAAAAAGTAGACTTATGTAGCTCATAGGAGTTTGTATAAGATGCCTGTTGTGAGTAAATATCTGCTTGTTGAATGGGAGGCAAAACAGGCAGAAAGAGTGAAGTTTCAGAGGGACTTGGGGGGTAAGTGAAATGTATGGGCCGACATGTATTCAGAAAGCATTACTTAAATTAGCATATTTTATGCAGCAAAACAAGTACTTCAAATCAACATTTCAGCTTCTTTACTGAGAACCCACAGAGAAAGAAAAAGAGATAAGGAAATAGTTTCACAAAAGACTAGTTTCACCTTAATGGGGAAAGGAAAAGTACAGTTGTGTACACTTACCATAAATGTAGATGTTAGAGTGTATTCACTGTTGCAGTCATTACATTTGGGTTATCTGCTTGCAGGTAGCCCTCAGTCGGCCTGATTAACAAAGTCTTGGGTCCTGCGTCGGTTGCTGTCCCTTCTTCCGTGACGTCAGGTCATCAGGGGTATAAAACATGCAGCCGACGCCATTACATCAGTCTTTCTTGCCGTGCGGTGCCCAAAGCAGAAGCAGTTCGCAAGTGCCGGTTGGCCGATTCCTGAAATTTTCGTTTTAGAGTTTCAGAACCGAAGTCTTCAACTAAAGTTAAGTACCCCGTTGGGGAAACTTTTTCTTGCTCCTTACTGATGTCAGTAAAAGTTAATAATTGCATTACTTGTGGAAAGCAAATACCTCATAAAGATTTTTATTCGTATTGTATTCCTTGCCTGGGCCCTGACCATGACGTAACTTGCTGTCGGTTTTGTGCTTTATTTAATCAGCGCACTATCCGTCGTCAGTATATTTTCACCTCTAAATATTACAGTTCTTGGTTTAATTATCCAGAAATGTCGTCAGTTAGCCATCCAACTACCAGGATTCCGAAAAAGCGCAAAGATAAAGACAGAGACAGGCCGCCGAGGTCCAAAACTGCCGACAATGCTTCTCCTAAGCCAGTTCGTTGGTACTCAGTGAGGCGCTTTTGCAGCCCCTGATACCCGCTCCCTCTGATTCGCAGGCTTCTACTGAGACCCATTCAGAGCCCGGTATGCCGCGAGATGCTTCAACTATGGAACCCGCAGATGTCTCTACCTTGGATGGGTCTGAAGCCGCTGTTCAGGCACCGGCTTCTGAGGGTGTATTCAAGCCTACGGACTTGCATATTAAACCGCGGCCTCCTTCTTTACTCAGGCCTAAATCTCGATCCATGCCTAAAAAACAGACAACCAGGCCACATGTCAACCCCCCCCCCTTCTAAGAGGCCAAGGACTGAAGTTGATTATGAATCTTCTGATTAGGATTCTATTTTTTTCTGATTTTTCTGATGATCTGGATTTGCCCTTATCTACTTATGAAAATTCTGATGCAGAGGACTCCATTCCCTCTGCTTCCCCTCCTGAGGATTTTTCTTTTGGGGAAACCTTACATACTCTTAAGGGAGCATTTCCACTGGGAAAGCCAGGATTTTTCTGATTCAAAAAAGAGGCTTAGGGATTTCCTTCTCCTACCTCAGCATAGGCCTAGCTATTCCTCCTGTACTAGACATTGTTGATGATGCTTTTTCGGAGTCTAGTTTGGCCCCTGATTCCCTGCCTCCTGCTCCCAGAAAACCTTAGAGATACTACAGGGTCCCTGAGTCCCACAAGTTCCTTTTTAAAAATCCTATTGCAGATCCAGACTATTTCACAGGGGCCCAAGGGCATTAAGGCTTCTACTACTAAAAATCCTACCCTTTCTGATAGAGACTCCAGGGCGCTGGATAGATGGGGTAAGAAGGTTTACACTTCTGCAACCTTTGCCATTAGGGTTTTAAACTGCCAGTTTCATATGTTAAAAGTATCAGCAACATGTTACTGGAATGCTTAAACAGTAAATTATGTTGATTCCTGACTGTGTGGAAAATAAAGAATTACAGGATTTAATGCATTCTGCTGAACAAGTTGGAAAACATACTTTGCATTGTGGTTTTGATTCGTTAGAGACCTCTTGCAGGGCTGCTGTTACTGGGTCTGTGCTCAGAAGGCATGCTTGGCTTAAGGAGCAATCTTTGCCTGATCATGTTAAAGCTAAATTGTTGGATGCTCCTTTAAAGCAGGACCGCCTGTTTGGCAACAAGGCTGAGGAAGTTCTTAAAAAGATGGAAGATAAAGCCAAATCTATGCAAACTGTTGAAGATTTTTTACAAGTTCAGCCTCCTAGATTTAGTAGGCACTGGCCCTCTAAGAATTGGTCCTTTCCAGCCCCTTTCTTGTCTTCTCAAGCCAAACCCAGACACAGCAAAAACCCCAGGTTTCAGTCCCAGGGGACACACACAACTAAGCAGTGGAGGGCCTCCATTTCCAAATCTGGGAATAATAAGACTCCCCCTATGGTAAACTGTCTCAATGACTTCCTTTTAAAATTTCCAAGCACTTATCAACGGACTGCCCCCTTTGGGGGAAAAGGTTGCTCTTCATGCAAAGAATTGGGAACTCATTACCCAGGACAAATGGGTTTTAAATATAGTGTCCCAGGGATACAGATTTCACTTCCACACGTTGCTAACACCAAGCGGGTGGCTGGACCTACCTCCAAATCAGTGGGCAGAGGCCCAAAAACAAGTACTTTCTCTCTTGAGCATGGGGGCTATTCACCTGGTACCAGAAGAGGAAAAGGGACAAGGTTTCTACTCTAGACTTTTCCTGGTACCAAGAAAAGACAATTCATGGCATCCTATCCTGGACCTGTCTACTCTAAACACCTTTTTGGAGATTCCAAAATTCAAGATGCTGACTCTTCACCAATTACTTCCTATGATAGGCAAAGATGCCTGGTTGGCAACACCAGATTTAAAAGAAGCATACCTGCACATCCCAATCAGGGAATCTTGCAGAAGATACCTATGCTTCAAAGCAGGCTACACTCACTATCAGTTCTCTGCACTGCTCTTTGGCTTATCTACTGCGCCCAGGGTATTCACAAAGTGCCTAGCTCCAGTTATTGCATTTTATAGGCAAAGAAATATTCAAATATACCCATACCTGGACGATTGTCTAATTCAGACAGAAAGCCAGGACATACTTTTGAATCATCTAGCCTTTGTACAAAGGGTTCTAACTTGTCTGGGGTACACCATAAACAAAACGAAATCACACCTGCTACCCTGTCAACAAATTATATTCCTGGGATCAAGCTTGAATATAACTTCCCAGACAGCTTACCTCATGCCAGAGAAACAAATTCATTTGACAACCTACTTCAAACAAGTGGCCACAAAAGCCCTGCTATCTGCAAGACAAATACTGCAAGCCTTGGGGTTCATGGCCTCCTGGACTCTTCTAATTCCATATGCAAGACTGCATATGAGGAAGCTACAGTGGTATCTAAAAAGCCTATGATGTCAACATTCTCAAGACCTGGAAATGATTCCTATCATACCTTGCCTACACCTAGAGTTTCTTTGGTGGGCAGAGGCCTGCCAACAAAACAAGGGACTACCTTTCACACCACCCCCTGCTGCCTAAACCCTAACAACAGACACATCAGACTATGCATGGGGGGGCTCACCTGGCAGGGAAGTGCATTCAGGGCAAATGGAACCAAAGTCAAATGCACCTGCATATCAATCAAAAAGAAATATTATCTGTACAGAATGCTCTGACAGCCTTCAAGGACCACATTCTTCCAGGACAACTAATGGTAAAGATGGACAACACCACTGTTATGTGGTACATAAACAAGCAGGGGGGTACACATTCTTACCCCCTCTGCAGACTAGCCAAGACAAATGTAATGACTGCAACAGTGAAACACGAAGAACATGCGAGGGTTCTGCTGCAAGAGTGTAGTCTTGAGAGATACACAATTACATTCTTACTTTAACAGCTGATGTGGGAGGAGGGTCCTCCATGTTGGGTCCTAAGCATCCTCCCCACTGCACACAGTCTCATAGATTTGGTCAAAGCTCCCCAGCTTGGTGTCAAAATATGCTATGATACCAACCCTGCCTGCCAAGGCTTGATTAGCTACTAGGTCTGGCAATGCAAACAAAAAAATTAAATGAACATGCTTACTGAAAAATCAAAAAATAGCAATTAAGATATAATACTTGTATTGCTAATGAGAAATGTAAATACTTACCCCACTCACAGAAAAGTACAGTTGTGTACACTTACCATAAATGTAGATGTTAGAGTGTATTCACTGTTGCAGTCATCACATTTGGGTTATCCATGCCAGGGTAGACCTCGGCCGGCCCGAATAGCAGAGGCTTAGTATTTCTGCATCAGTTGCTGTCACTTCAGGAATGAGGTCAGGTCGTTAGTATAAAGTAAGGCAGCCGACGCCATTAAATCAGTTTTTCTTGCCCTAACCTGTCAGGAGCTCCCAAGTAGGAGCCAGATTCTGGTGGAATAACCCCACCAGTAGAAAATTAATACCAATATGTCCCTTGTAAGAAAAAGAGAAGAAAGGGGGGTGGAGGGAAGGAAACCAGGACTTCAACAGTAAATACACTCGAACATCTACATTTATGGTAAGTGTACACAACTGTACTATGTTCTTCATGTTTCACTGTTGCAGTCATCATATTTGGGTTGATTCCCAAAGCTGAGGAAATGGGTGGAGGCACTCTGGCTAGGATGCCCTGCAGCAAGACAGCAGAGGCAAACCCTACCCTGGATTTGGAGAAGGGAGGCAGGTGGTAATGTTTGGTAAAAGTGTGAACAGATGTCCAGGTGGCAGCCTCCAGGATGTCCCTGGTGGGGACTCCTCTGAGGAAAGCTGCAGAGGTGGAGGCTGCTCTGGTGGAGTGAGTCCTGACCCCTTTGGGGGGAGGCTTTCCATGTTGTTTGTAGCAGAAATGGATGCAGTGTGCTATCCATTTTTGGAAATGGCTTGTTTGGAGATGGCTTTGCCTTCTGCCCCTTGTAGCTAAGCTAACCAGCAACTGAGCAGTCTTTCTGAAGGATTTAGTCCTGTCTAGACAGAATCTGAGCAGTCTGTGCACATCTAGAGAGTGCAGGATCCTTTTCCCCCTTGTTCTGGGGATTAGGAAAAAAGGTGGGAAATAAATAGATTGGTTGAGAGCCACACTGGACACCACCTTGGGCATGAAGGATGGGTTAGTTTTGAAGGATACCCTGTCAGCATGGAAGATGATGCAGGTTCCACAGCCATGAGCGCTTGCAGCACAGAGAATCTTCTGGCTGAAGTGATGGCCAGAAGGAAAGCGGTCTTCCAGGAGAGAACTTTTAGTTCTGCAGAAGAAGCTGGTTCGAAAGGGGGCAGGGTGAGCTTTTCCAACACAAAGTTAAGGTCCCAAGCTGGGGCTGGTGCTCTTCTGGGTGGCCTCAAGTTGCTAGCCCCTCTTAGGAACTGTTTGATCAAAGGGTGTGAGAAAAGGGGCTGCTCAGTGGGGAAATGAGCAGAGATAGTAGAGGCATGAATTTTTATAGAGGAGAAAGAGAGGCCACTGTGTAGTAGGTCAGCTAAGTAATCCAGGATGAGAGGGAGGGAGGGCTGTGCCGTATTGGCTCCCTTAGCCTGGATCCAGGTGCAGAACCTTTTCCATTTGTCAGCATAAGACTTTCTAGTTCTAGGGCACCTAGCCTCACGTATGACATCTACAACCGATTTACTGAGGTTGGCAGATTGATCCTAGGTTAGGGAATAAGCCAAGCTGCCAAACTGAGTGTCTGCAATTGGGGATGCATGAATTCCCCTTCCCTCAGGGTCAGGAGGTTTGGAATTGGAGGAAGATGCCATGGTGGCAGTGGGGACAGGCTGCGCAGCAAGAGGTACCAGTACTGGCGAGGCCAGTCTGGAGCTATAAGAATTGTCCTTGGTTTTTCCTCCTTTATGTTGAGCAGTACCTTGGGGATGAGAGGTAGTGGAGGAAAGGCATAGACCAATAGATTGACCCAGGGGAAGGACAGGGCATCCACTTTCCAAGCCATGCAGTGATGCTCCCTGGTGTAGAATTTGCTGAGCTGATGATTGGTGTGGGAGGCAAAGAGGTCGACTTTCGGGGTGGCCCATTTCTGAGCTATTAGGGTGAAGGTTCTTCTGTTGAGCTGCCACTCGTGTGGGTCCAGAAGATTTCTGCTTAATTGGTCTGCCAGAGAGTTGAGAGAACCTGGTAGGAATTGTGCTAACAGGTGCAGTTGCATGGCAGAGGCTGTGTGCCAAAGGGTCATGGCCAGCCTGCATAGGGGGTAGGAATGAGTCCCTCCCTGCTTGTTGATATACCACATCACAGTGGTGGTTCATTTTGATCAGCAGAGCCCTTGGGGAGAAAAGGGGCTTGAAAGCTATCAAGGTGTGCTAGACAGTCATCATCTCTTACTGGTTGATGTGCAGAGGGATTTGCTGCGGGCTCCATTAGCCCTGTATGCACCTGCCATCCAGGTGTGTTCCCCAAGCATAGTCTGATGAGTCTGTGGTGATGGTCTGGGTGGTGGGGGGTGGCGAGAAAGGTAGTCCCTTGTTGTGGGAGCATGCTGTTGCCCACCAAAGAATCTTTTCTGAGGCAAGGAATTATAGGTATAAGAGTCTCCAGGTCTTGAGAGTGTTGACACCAAAGGATTTTTATGTACCACTGAAGTTTCCACATATGCAGTCTGGCATATGGAATGAGTAGTATGCAAGATGCCATGAACCCCAGAGCTTGCAGGATCTTCCTTGCAGATAACTGGGGTCTGGTGGCTAGTTGAGAGAAGTAGGCTGTCAGGAAAATTTGTTTTTCTGGTGTAAGGAATGCCATCTGGGATGCTGTGTCCAGGCTTGCTCCCAGGAAGATAATCCTTTGGGTGGGCACCTGTTTGGATTTCTTTTCATTGATTGTATACCCTAGGGAGGTTAGTAGGGTCTTTACAAAGGCCAGGTGCTTCAGCAGCTTTTCCTGGCTGTCTGCCTGAATAAGGTAGTCGTCCAAGTATGGGTAAATCTGGATATTCCTTTGTCTGCAAAAGGCAATGGCCAGAGCCAGACATTTTGTGAAAACTCTGGGAGCAGTAGATAAGCCAAAGGGAAGCGCAGAGAACTGAAAGTGTTGAGATCCTGCCCTGAAACAGATATTTCCTGCAAGAATCCCTGACAGGAATGTGGAGGTAGGCCTCTTTTACATCTAGGGTAGCTAGCCAAGCGTCCTTGGAGAGCATGGGTAGCAGCTGCTGAAGGGTGAACATTATGAATTGTGGGATCACCAGGAAGGTGTTTAGAATGGATAGATCGAGGATGGGGCATCAGGTGCCCTCTTTACTGGGCACCAGAAAGAGTCTGGAGTAGAAACCTTGGCCTATCTGTTCTGCAAGAACGTGCTCTACTGCCCTCGTAGAAAGCAGGGAAAGGATTTGCTTTTGAGCCTCTGCCCACTGGTTTGGAGGTAGATCTGGGAACCCTTTTGGGGTTGGAATGGTGTGGAAAGAAAATATGTATCCCTGAGACACTATTGAGAACCCAGTGATCTAGGCAATGGTGGCCCAGGTGCTTGCGAGAAAGGAGAGTTTTCCTCCTAGGGGTAAGTGAAGGTGGGCAGAGGGAGGGGGTGAGGGAGGTGAGTCATTGTGAATTCTTACCATAAGAGGGTGGCTTAGAACTCCTTGGTTTTGAAGTGGAGGTAGTCCATTGCTTAGATCTCTGCATTCTCTGTGGCTGCTGTCTGGGGGGGGGGGTCTGGTTCCCTGGGGCCTGGGCTGGACTGGCTTAGTGGGGGCAGAAAAGGACCGGTGCTTGGTGGGACAATGCCTGCTGAACCTGGGTGGCTGGACCTGTAAGAAATCCTTACCTGTCTGCATAGATTTTGCTTTTTCTTCCATCTTAAGACCTCTTCTGCCTTAGTGCCAAATAAGTTGTCTTTCTGCAAGGGGGCATCCAACAATTTAGATTTGACATGGTCTGGCAGGGGCTGTTCCTTAAGCCATGCATGCCTTCTAATGACAGATCCAGTGACTGCTGCCCTGCAAGAAGCTTCTAGGGCATCAAAACCACAGTGCAAGGTGTGTTTAGTTACTTGACTTGCAGAGTGCATTAACTCTTGTAACTCTTTAGATTCTGCACAAGCAGAAAGGAAGACTTTTTTGTTTGAGGAGTTCCAGGGTATGTTGCTGAAAGTTTAGCATACGGAACTGACAATTTAGTGCCCTGATAGCAAGAGTAGCCGAGGTGTGTACTTTTTTACCCCATCTGTTTAGTGCTCAGGAATCCCTATCTGAGGGGGGTGGGATTCTTAACAGAGGTTGCTTTAATCCCTTTAGGCCCTTGAAAAATTACCTCAGGGTCAGCAGTAGGATTTTTAAAAAGACATTTGTGTGAGTCAGGGACTCTATAGTACCTGTCTGGTTTTCTGGGTGCAGGCGGGAGTGTCAGGTTTCAAGCTGGATTGCAGGAAAACATCCTCCACAACATCCAGGACTGTGGGGATGGCCAGGGATCTGTGCTGTCTCTTTTTAGACTGAGGGTAGTCTTGACTCTCTCATTTGAGATGCTCCCTTAAGGTATGAAGGGTTTCCCCAAAGGAAAAACCTGTTGGGAAGAGCTGAAGGGATGGAGTCCTCTGCATCAGAATCCTCATAAGTAGAGAGGGGTTGCATGTCTTCATATTCAGATGCATCAGAGTCATCTGACTCTTGTTCAGACAAAACTACAGGGGACAGTTCTCTTTCCCTTTTGGAGGGGGTAGCTTGGCTTCCCCTGAGGGGGTAGCTTGGCTTCCCCTGATCAGCATGATAAGGTCTTCTGCCATTTTAAGCATTTGAGACTGAGGCTAGGAAGCAGGTACCTGAGATTGGGTCAGTTTTTTGGGTGTGGTTCGTACCCTGGGCCTAAGACACTTGGTCATTGTCTAAAGAATGGTAGTTGCGACGACTGTTTGTGTCGAGAATTGGCAGTGCAAAGGACTTCCTCGGAAGCTGGTGCCTGCTCAGCAGCTCTGGACCCATCCAAGGTAGAGACGACCGCAGGATCCTTAGTCGAAGAAGAGTTTTGCGGCATACTGGACTCTGAAAGGGTCTCGGTAGCAGCCTGCAAATCCACAGAAGCAGGCATCAGGGGCTGCAAAAACGCCTCACTGAGGACCGGAGAACTGACGACTAGCTTAACGGAAGCGTTGTCGGTAGGTCTGTCTTTATCTTTACGTTTTTTCAGAAGACGAAACTCGCGTAGGGGCCGACCGGCACCCGTGCGAACTGCTTCTGCTTTGGGCTCCATGGCAAGAAAGACTGATGTAATGGTGTCGGCTGCCTTACTTTATACTACTGACGACCTGATATCAGTCCTGAAGCGACAGCAACTGATGCAAAAATACTAAGCCTCTGGTATTCGGGCCAGCCGAGGGCTACCCTGGCAGGGATAACCCAAATGTGACGACTGCAACAGTGAAACACGAAGAACATCTCCAAAGGCTGAGGTTGGATGGAGTCTCTGTTCAAGCAGAGGATACTGTCAGGAAGTACTATGTGACCAACTAAAGAGGGTCTTCCCTTATAGATCAATCGATAAAGCAAGACGTTTCTCACAAATAAAATCTCAAACCCATGTAGCAAAACCACCAACTTAAAAGAAGGTATCTAAGAATGTCTAACTATCGCTACATTTCAGACAACAATGCTTGGTAGTAGTATTTTACTAATGACCAACAGCAACAATGTAGATGTCCAAAACATTCCTGAAGCATGGTCTGGAAGACAGTGGGAGATTAAACCAAAACATTCCTGAAGCATGGTCTGGAAGACAGTGGGAGATTAAACCCTGAAAAGGACAATGCTAGGAAGCTATATATGACTCCCTATTGAAATGTCACCACTAGTCAGTCCAACATTTAAAATGGTTACAACACACACACGCACTTTCATTTTATGTCAACTTTATCTCTATCCACATGTCCTGGATTTGTTGCATCAAATCAGACCTATATATATATATCCTCACCCTGACAACAAAAATAAGGGGAATGGTGAGGGAGTGACTACTTCAACAGTGATCATTTGAAGATTTACTCTTATGGTAAGTTTACTTACACAACTGTACCATATTCAGCATTATGATCATTGATGCAGTAGCCTTAGCTATACAGGTAGAATTCTAAGCTGAAAATGACTAGGAGGAGGAAGGATGAGGGTCCAAGGGCCCCTGGAAAACAGTCCTAGCAAAGCCTGTCCCATCCCAGACCTGGAGAAGGAATCTACTTTATAGTGTTTTGCAAAAAGTATGCAAAGGGGACCAAGTTGCTGCTTCTAGAATACTTCTAGCATTCAACCCTTTCAAAAAGCTACAGATGAAGTCAATGACTTGACAGAATGAGCTTTGACCATGCCTGGAACTCCCTGTAGGTACAAGAGAAATAGCATGAGACAGCCACTTGGAAATAGTCTGCTTTGACACAGGTTTCCCTTTTTCTTACCTTCACAAGAAATTATCAACTTACCAGAGCTCCTAAAAGATTTTGATCTGTCAGGATAGTGCAAGAGTTGTCTGTAGACATCCATGAAATGGAATATCCTTTATTCCTCTTTTTTAGGTACTGGAAAGAACACAGGCAGACAGACAACTTGTCTCAATGTAAACCTGAATACCACTTTAGAAAACAATGAAGGATTAGTTCACAAGGAAACCCATACTTTTGTAGAAAATGAGAAGGTTGGCTCATCACATGAGCATGCAACTTGGATACACTTCTTGCAGAGGTCAAAGCAATTAGTAATACTGTTTTCTGTGTTAAGAACCTCAAGTTGGCCTGATAACCCGAGTTCAGTGAAAATGAAGTTATGTACTCACCATAACGTTCCATCTGAGTAGTTGTACTTCATTTGTCTTCAACCTGTGGGTATTTGGATCCGGATCGATCTGAGACGGCCGTATCACTAGCATCTGATCCGAGCTCCAAGCTCCTCCCCTTACCCATAATGCCCCTCCATCTCCTTCCTTCCCTCAGATCGAGTTTGCTGTGTCAGAAAACATAAGCCCGACCCAAAAGGACCTTACCACTAAAGGCTCCCACAAACCTAAACCAAGCATAACCAGGAGAGCCACTAGTGTGCACCTCTCCCATATACCAGGAAAGGACAATAGTGATAAGGTCAGGGGGAAGGGAGGGGGGATGGTTGAAGACAAATGAAGTACAACTACTCAGATGGAACATTATGGTGAGTACATAACTTCTTTACTTGAAGTAGTTTACTTCATTTGGTCTTCAACCTGTGGGACAGAGTCCCCAGCTACCAGAATCTGGGTGGCCTTCATGGAAGGATATTTCGGAGCACTGCAAAGTCAAAGGATGCCCTACTCTTGGACACAATGTCCAATTTGTAATGAGATATGAAGGGATATGAAGGTATGAGATAAGAACCACGTACCTGCAGAAGAAATGTCATCCAGCGACACTCTAGACCAGGAGGCTGCTGAAGTTGCCATAGACCTAGTTGAACGGGCTTTAATCTGACCCGGACGGGAAATGCCTTTATCAGAATATGCCTGGATGATACATTAGGAAATCCAGGGAGCAATGGTGACTTTAGAAATTGGTTTGCCTAGGAACGGTTTAGAATAGGACACAAACAGTTGGTCTGATTTACGGAAGGATTTTGTTCTGTATAAATAAAACCTCCGCTGTCTATGTACATCCAACAAATGTAACTTGTATTCACCCCTGTTCTGGAAATGTGGAAAGAAAACAGGAAGATTGTTTGTTTGATTAATATTAGTTTCCGAAGCCACTTTAGGAAGAAAGGAAGGGTTAGTGCGTGGGGAAACCCTATCCTTATGAAAGACCATGTAAGGAACTTTAATGGACAAGGCTTGAAGTTCTGATACCCTCCTGGCAGAAGTAATAGCACCCAAAAATGCAGTTTTCCAAGAAAGGAATTGTAAATCTACTGATGCCGCTGGCTCAAAGGAAGAGGAGACTAGAGCTTGCAGAACAAAGATAAGATCCCAGGGAGGTGTCGGATCTTTCACTGGGGGTCGTAACAGAAATGTTCCTTTAAGGAAAGTCTTAAAAAGCCTGGAAGAAGCTAAGGAAGCCATGTTTTACCCCACACAGGAGTTAGAGATGGCAGCCAGTTGGACTTCAACAGTAGAAGAACTAGTACCTTGGTGAAATATACCAGACAGAAATTCCAGAATGGCCAGAACCGGAGCCGTAAAAAGATCTAAGCTCTGTTGAGAGGCCCAAATAGAGAAACGTTTCCATTTGCTACAATACAGCTTTCTGGTAGAAGACTTGTGAGCTGTCACCAGAAAGGTTTTAACTGGAGAGGATAAACCAGGAATCCTAATTATTACTGGAACTGGAGCAGCCAAGCTGCGAGACTCTCCAGGTCTGGATGTGGAATCCCCAAGGGGTGAGAAATGAGATCCGGGACCAGATCCAAGATCCATGGTGAAACTACTAGGTGAGACCAAAGTGAGGGAACCAGACTGGGCGAGGCCAGAATGGGGCAATGAGGATTACTCTGCTCCCCAGACTGTGAGTTTTCTGAAGAAACTTCAGAATGAGAGGTAACGGGGGGGGGGGTAAGCATAAAGGAGACCGGGAGGCCAAGCATGAACTAGTGCGTCTCTGTGGACACCCCCGAGGGGGGTTCAGAGCAAAGAACTCGCTGCATTTCCTGTTGGAAGGAGATGGGAAGAGATCGCAGCAAGGCTGACCCCAATGAAGGAAATCTGTTCCACTACTGAAGGATTCAGAGACAACTCGTAAGGAATCAGAATACTCCTGCTGAGCCTGTCTGCCAGAATGTTGGACTGTCCCAGAATGTGCGTTGCCACTAGAAAGTGGTCGGTGGAAATTGCCCATTCCCACACTCTTATGGCTTCTCAACAAAGGGGGTAGGATCTAATTCCACCCTGCTTGTTGATATACTAGACTACTGACATGTTGTCTGACTGAATAGCAATAGTCCCTAGAGGAAGATGGGCATGAAGGGCCTGCAATGCTAGAAGAACCACCCTCATCTCTAGGATGTTGATATGCAAATTTGTCTCAGAAGGGGAACACATGCCTTGGACTGTTCTTCCCGAGCAACGGTTCCCCCACCCTAGCTGAGAGGCATCCGTGGTTATGGGAAAGGATGGAAGAAAGGAACGTCCGTGAACAAGTTCCGGGGAGGGAGTCCACCAGAGAAGTGACTCCCTGCAAGCCTGGGATATGCGTATCGGATAGGACAAAGGTAGGTCCAGAAGGGACCACTGAACCGCTAACGTCCACTGGAGGACTCGTGTGAAGACGTGTGAAGACGTGCGAATAAGAGACGTGATGTTTCAGACTGTTTACCCTTTCTGGGGTGAGACAGACTTTCATTTGTATGGTGTATAGCCTAGCTCCAATGAAGTCTAAGCTCTGAACTGGAGTCAGTGATGATTTGTTGAGGCTGATTGTAATGCTCAATCTGTTTTATAGAAGAGGGAAGTAATCCCTGGCATGGCGCAGTAGATGCTTGGTAGAGGCAGCAAGGAGCCAATTGTCCAGGTAGGGACAGACCTGGATTCCCTGAAGCCTCAGGTGGGCCGCTACCACCATGACTTTGGTGAACATCCTGGGGGCTGTGGAGAGACCAAAGGGGAGGGGCCCTGAACTGATGATTGGCCCCCAGCCGGAAGTGAAGAAACCTGTAGTACGCATTCTGGAGGTTGATCAAGCCCATCCAATCCTCTGGCTTGCAGGTACAGCAGAATGGACTGAAGCGTGACCATCCAGAATTTCTCCTTGGCTACTGACAGGCTCAGAGTGGAAAGATCCAGAATGGGTTTTGGGTCCCCATTTTCTTTGGCACTAAAAAGAACCTGGAATAGGTGCCCGATCCAGATTGGTCTGGGGGGATGGGTTGGATGACTCGTTTTCTCAGCAGCTTTTCCATCTCCAGTGCTGCTTCCTCCCTTTGTGCGGGGGAATGTCTGGGAGGAATTTTGGTGGGGAGGTGGATTTATAAACGGGATGGAGTAGCCTCTGGATATGATTTGTAACACCCAATGGTCTGTTGTAACGGACTCCCACTCTGTTGGATGTAAAGACAGCCCCCGACTGCTTCCAGAGATGAGCAGTCAGGCAACCCCTCAAGGCTGTTGTACAGGCCTGTCCGAGAATGGTTTGAGACCCGAAGTTCTTCGGACCCCCCTCAACCTCTGGGCTTGCGTCTAATGTAACCCCCTCTGCCTCTGGGGGATGAAGAGTCCTGAGTGTCCCAGAAGAAGTGAAATTTCCGGAACCACATCTTCTTTGCCCCTCACGGATTCTTTGAAAAGGATCTTTGTGGGATGGAGAAGTGGATCCCGACGGCAGACTGTGTCTTTCGGTCCTCCTCACCTCTGGACTAGAGTCTCTCTCGTGGACTTCCCAAACAGGGAGGAACCATCATAGGGGCATTAGCAAAGGACACCTTGAAGGGTTCAGAGAATTATCAAAGCAGCAGCCAGGCATGCCGGCTCATGGCAATGCCGGACCCAGCCGCCCTGGCAGCTCCTTCGGTGGCATGGGAAAGGAGGCGGATGGACGTATTTGCAACCGCTTTCAGAGTGACCATGTGAGTAGAGAAAGTACAGTTGTGTAAAGTTACCATAAATGTAGATGTTTGAGTGTATTCACTGTTGCAGTCATCACACATTTGGGTTATCTGCTTGCAGTAGCCCTCAGTTGACCTGATTAACAAAGTCTTGTGTCCTGCGTTGGTTGCTGTCCCCTCTTCCATGATGTCTGGTGGTCAGGGGTATAAAAAGCATGCAGCCGACGCTATTACATCAGTTTTTCTTGCCCCAGATGTCAGGTGTAAAGGTTACACCTCCAACAAAAAAGCAAATACACCAAAAAGTTTTAAACATAGTAAGCAAGAATAGAAGTATAGCCAATAGAAGTCAGGGGGTTGGAGGGTGGGTAACTAGGACTGCAACAGTGAATACACTCGAACATCTACATTTATGGTAAGTATACACAACTGTACTATGTTCTTCGTGTTTCACTGTTGCAGTCATCACATTTGGGTAGATTCTCAAAGCTAAGGATGGGAGGAGGAAATTAGATAGCATTAGGACCAGCTATAAAGGCACTGCAAGACTGCAGTAGCAAAGCCAGCCCTGGATTTAGAGAAAATTGGCAAATGGTAATGCTTGGTGAAGGTATGTACAGAACTCCAGGTAGCAGCTTCTAGGATGTCCCTGGTAGGGAAACCTCTCAGAAAGGCTGTAGAGGTAGATGCAGCTCTGGTAGAATGTGGTCTAATCCCCTGTGGGGTAGGCTTCCAATGGTGCTTATAGCAGAAATGAATGCAATGGCCTATCCACTTTGAAATGGTCTTCCCCTCTGCCCCTGCAGCAAATGCAACCAGCAGTGGTTCAGATTTCCTGAGAGGTTTAGTCCTGTCCAAATAAAATCTAAGTTGTTTGTGCACATCTAAGGAGTGCAGAATTCTCTCCCCTTTGTTCTGTGGATTAGAAAAAAAGGTTGGCAAATGAATGGACTGATTAAGGGCCACACTGGATACCACCTTGAGCATGAAGGAGGGATTGGTCCTGAGGGACACCCTATCCGCATGAAAAATGATGAAAGGCTCCACTGCCATGAGGGCCTGTAATTCAGACACCCTTACAGCTGAAGTGATGGCTAAAAGGAAGGCCGTTTTCCAAGAAAGGAATTTCAACTCTACATTTGCAGCTGACACAAAAGGAGGTAGAGTGAGTTTTTCCAATACAAAGTTAAGGTCCCAGGCTGGGGTAGGAGTTCTCCTGGGTGGTCTTAAGTTTTTGGCCCCTCTAAGGAACTGCTTCAGCAGTGGATGAGAGAAGAGGGGTGGTTCTGTGTTGTAATGAGCTGAAATGGATGAGGCATGAATTTTGATGGAGGAAAAGGAAAGGCCCTTGTGTAGCATCTCCATTAAGTATTGAAGGATCTGAGGTAAATTGGGCACTGCTGTGTCCATCCCGAGTTTGGTTCCGGGAACAGAATCTTTTCCATTTTTCAGCGTAGGATTTTCTAGTACTAGGCCTCCTTGCCTCCAAAATGACATCCAACACTTGCTTACTGAGGGATGGTAACAGAGAGATCGGGTAATTAGCCAGGCTGCCAGGTTCAGGGTTTGAAGCTGTGGGTGCAGAATCTGGCCCTCCTGCTGTGACAGCAGGACAGGGGTCTGAGGCAGGTGCCATGGTGCTAGCAGTGACACACTGCACAAAAGGGGGTGCCAAGTTTTGGCATGGCCAGTCTGGTGCAATCAGTATCATCCTTGGTTTGTCCTGTTTGATCTTTAGTAGTACCTTGGAGAGAAGAGGCAGAGGGGGAAAGGCATAAACTGATAGGTTTTTCCAGGTGAAGGACAGGGCATCCACTTTCCAAGCTTGCTTGTGGGGAGTCCTTGTGCAGAACTTTTTTCAATTGGTAGTTCTGGGGGGAGACAAACGGGTCTATATCTGGGCTCCCCCATTTGCTTCTCAACATGTTGAATATCTTTGGTTCCAGTTTCCACTCGAGTGGGTCCATGAGATTTCTGCTTAGATCGTCTGCCAGTGTGTTTAGCTTTCCTGGCAGGAAATGAGCCTGTAGGTGCACTTGGTAGCTCAAGGCTGTGATCCACAGAGCCATGGCTAGTCTGCAGAGAGGGTATGAGTGGGTTCCCCCCTGCTTATGTACCACATAACAGTGGTGTTGTTAGTCTTTACCATTAATTGTCCTGGAAGGATGTGGTCCTTGAAGGCTGTCAGAGCATTCTGTACATCTAACATTTCTTTCTGATTGATGTGCAGGTGCATTTGACGTGGGTTCCATTTGCCCTGAATGCACTTCCCTGCCAAGTGAGCCCCCCCATGCATAGTCTGATGCATCTGTTTTTAGGGTTTGGGTGGCAGGGGTACAGTTAATGGCAGTCCCTTGTTTTGGGGACAGGCGTCTGCCCACCAAAGGAACTCTATCTGTAGACAAGGAAAGATAGGAAGCATTGCTTCTAGATCCTGAGAATGCTGACACCATAGGCTTTTTAGATACCATGGTAGTTTCCTCATATGCAGTCTTGCATATGCAATTAGTAGAATGCAGGAGGCCATGAACCCCAGGGCTTGCAGTATTTTCCTTGCAGATGGCTGGGTCTTTGTGGCCAGTAGTTTGAAGTAGGCTGTCAAATGAACTTGTTTTTCTGGCATGAGAAAAGCCATCTGGGAAGTTGTGTTCAAGCTTGCTCCCAGGAATACAATTTGTTGGCAGGGTAGAAGATGTGATTTCTGTTTGTTTATAGTGTACCCCAGGGAAGTTAGCAATTTCTATACAAACGCCAGATGATTCAATAGTATGTCCTGGTTTTCTGCCTGAATTAGACAATCGTCCAGGTATGGATATATCTGGATATTTCTTTGCCTGCAAAATGCAATGACTGGATCTAGGTACTTTGTGAATACCCTGGGCGCACTACATAAGCCAAAGGGCAGTGCAGAGAACTGATATAGTGCATGTATCCTGCTTTAAAGCGTAGGTATCTTCTGCAGGATTCCCTTATTGGGATGTGCAGGTAAACTTCCTTTAAATCCAGTGCTGCCAACCAGGCATTTTTGCCTAGCATAGGAAGCAGTTGGTGAAGAGCTAACATCTTGAATTTTGGAATCACCAAAAATGTGTTTAGGATAGAGAGGTCCAAGTATAGGACGACAGGAGTTGTCTTTTCTGGGTACCAGGAAAAGTCTTGAGTAGAAACCTTGTCCCCGTTCCTCTTCTGGAACAGGCTGAATAGCCCCTTATGCTTAACTCATTCACTCCGGAGCAGCTCAGGAAAAGCTGCCTGCTTAATTCCACCATAGGAACAACAGTGCAGCCCGAGCTCATTTTCAGAAAATCCATTTGTAATACCATACAGAAAACAAATGTTCATAACTCTAACTATAAGAGCTAGACTACAAATGTAAACGCAAAAGTTGTTCAGCATACACTGACCTTTCCAACAGTGTAAATGTTGATAGTGTATATCAAAGTCATTATTAAATATTTGGCAAGGAATGCTGATATTGTGCATATTTTTTACATTTTTGGAAAAACAAAGCATAATATCTTGGTCAATGTACCATGCAGACCCATACAATTTGAATGTAATTTGTTAGTATGAATGTCAGCTTTAAAATGATACCTTAACCATTACTGTGTGATGTTCCTTTCTTGAGATATTCACAGAAATATGATTAATATATTTTTCATAACTGATAAACAAAGCATAATATCTCATCACCTGTAACAGACAGAGCCTACATATCAGTGTAGAAGTTGTGCATCTGAATGTCGGCTTCAAACTTGATGCATCATTTGTGTGATCACCATGCTCTCCTGCAAAGATATGGGCATAATAATGAAAAGTACTGTAAATGTATAATTTTCATAATCGTACAAGACTAAAACTGTGATATCTGTACATTGGTAGAGAGCACAGACAGTCATGTTGTAAGGAGTAAAACTGTCTTCAAAATGAGGTATTACTTGGCACACTGACATGCTCCTTTGCAAAGTTATTTACCAAAATATGAAAAACATCATAATTTCCATAACCGAATTCCAAACAAACTTTGATATGTGCACATGTGTCCAACATACAGGCACAATTCTTTTACCATGTTGGAACCAGCAATACTGTCTTCAAAATGAGGTATTACTTGGCACATTCAGATGCCCCCTTGCAAAGTTATCCATCAAAATATGAAAAAAAAAATCATAATTTCTGTAACTTAAGTCCGAAACAAACTGATATCTGCACACGAGTACAACAGACAGGCACTATTCTTTTCCCATGTTAGAACTACCAATACTGTCTTCACAATGAGGTATCACTTGGCACATTCAGATGCTCCCTTGTAAAGTTATTTACCAAAATATGAAAAAAAATCATAATTTTCATAACCCATGTCCGAAACAAACTTTTATCTGCATATGAATACAACATACAGACACCATTCTTTTCCCATGTTAGAACTACCAATACTGTTTTCAAAACGAGGTATTACTTAGCACAGTCAGATGTTCCCTTGCAAAGTTATTTACCAAAAATATGAAAAAATCATAATTTCCATAACCTAAGTCCGAAACAAACTTTGATATCTGCACATGTGTACAACATAGTGGCACAATTCTTTTACCATGTTGGAACCAGTAATACTATCTTCAAAACGAGGTATTACTTGGCACATTCAGATGCTCCCTTGCAAAGTTATTCACCAAAATATGAAAAAAAATCATAATTTCCATAACCTAAGTCCGAAACAAACATTGATATCTGCACATGTGTACAACATACAGGCCCAATTCTTTTACATGTTGGAACTATCAATACTATACATATACACATACAATACATATTCGATTGTACATGCTAGCACTCTCCTGAAACAGTTGTTCTTTCTCAGCATCTTCACCAGCTTCTTACCACAGTTACTTGCCAAACTCATAAAAATATATTTTACACAACACATTTCATAATAGTTTTACTTACCATACTGGTCCCTACTTGGTCATGGGTGTTTTCCATTCTTCTCACAAGCTGCATATTGCCAATCCTGCATAGCTCTCCTCACTCCATTGTGGAGGTCAGTCAAGAACAAGGCAATGCCTTCCTCAGTTAGGTGAACGCCATCCCTTCTGAACACGTGGACATCTTTTGTAGTGATGCTGTCAGGACAGACTGTAGATCCACTGACCCTGTGTATCAAGCCATGCATGAACCCATTCTGTAAACGTCTGGCCTTGTGCACTGCCCATTGACAATTTGCTGTTTTCCACATCTGTTGAGGAATTATGTCAGCCCACACAAAATGACAACGTGACCACCACGACAGCAGGCATTCAAAAATTGCTCTGATTTGAAACTGCAGCCTTCCGAGTGGTTGACTGATGACATCATTCCCTCCAATGTGCAGCACAAGGATGTCGGGCTCAGGGTAGATGGAACACTTCTCTTCCAACATCTGCAGTACTCTGCTCCAATGCATACCGCTTCTTGCAATCCAGTATACCTTCAGACTGGATGTGGAGAAGCTCAAGTTGTACTGGTTTTCAGTTATGGAGGCATGGCTGGCAGCCCAGTGAATGTAGGAATGGCCACATACCCACACTCACTTGTCGTTCTCCTGCTCGTGAAGCCATGTCAATGTCAGAAGGTGGACGAACCTGCACAGGAAAGAAAATGCAAACAGATTACTACTGATGTCTGACAGATCTATTGGAAAAGTACATATATATGTATATCATAATGCATTACCTGGTTAGACCATCCAAATCTTCACTCCTATCCACAGGGGCATTATTCTTTTCTTAAAGTACATAAGTGGTGATGACGCTGCGGAGGTACATACCTACCACCCGTGAAAACACAAAATTACACACAACACTGACAAGGGGGCACAGAATGGGCACATGTAAAGATAAAAAGCAGGGTAAGGACTGCCACTCCACTAATATGCCTAGGACAGGCACGGGACTTCAGGCTGTGGGCGTCTGACGTGTCCCATACCTGTGCTGGCTACCCAACTCAGACTGCTGGTAGCAGCAATGACTCCTTTTTGCATGCAGTGCCAGCACTCTGCCTTACCTCTGCCTTTTCCATTTACATGTGTCCTTTCAGCAATGGTCATAAGGACTCAAAGGGGGGAGCTAATGTAAAGGGTCTTGCCCTGACCTACATACATTTACTACACCTGAAGGGAGGAAACTAAGTGGAGAGCTCAACCAAGACAACATGTGAAAAGACTAAGACTGCCCCAGGCTTTGTCTTTTTGCATGTGTCCTTTTCCAGAGGGAAACACTGCATCACAGTGGCAGCCATGAGGCCATTTCTACCTAGGACAGCAGCACTATGGGACTGAACTGAAGAGTCTCCAAGTTCCCAACTGCAATCCAGGTCGATCACAAGATCCATGGATGGCTGGGTATGCCCCCCGTGATGCACCCACCAACACAAGAGAAGTTGGCAAAATCTCTGAAGAGGAACCTTCCTGACCTTGGTGCATAAGGGCTTGGCCAGTACCTGACAAGGGGGCACAGAAAGGGCACGTGTAAATCCCCTCTAAATGAACTACAGGCAATGTATGCACAGAAAGGACACATGTAAATCCCCTCTAAATGAACTACAGACAATGTATGCAGATGCATCACCCTATCTCCCAAGAGAGGCCACTGCCATACTGATATTCATGTGTATATGTCTATATGTGCAAGTACATTATGTACATACATATATATCGATATACACATATATGCACATATATATATATATATATATATATATATATATATATATATATATATATATATATATATAAAAACAGATATATATATATATATATATATATATATATATATATATACATACAGGAAAAAACATCAAGAGGTTTTGGAGGATAGCTAGTTGATGAAGAATGGAGGGGGTGACTTGCAATGACTACAAACAGAAAAAACACAATCTGGCTTGTGCATTCGTCAAAGTGATAACGACTTCTACTTATGTGAGTAACAGTGACAGCAGCTGACACTTTTATCAGAAAAGTGATAATAACTCACTGCTGTAGTGTAACCGCACTTATTGCTAATGTGATAATGACCTTCCTTTCAGTACTGCAAAGTTATGCATGCTCAGACAAAGGTGATAATTGCTGCACATAACCTGTTGACTAGGCATTCATTATATTACCTTGTGCAGCTGTTGTGTAACACAGACTCATTATCAGTAAGGAGAACACCTGAGTAATTCAGTAAAATAGTACAACACTTACATATTACTGAGCCCTTCCTCCCACCTAAATTCCACACATGACTGACAAAGCCAGGAAAAATGCATAAAAAATATTGTAGCTCCATGCTGGCAGTTGTCAACAAGTAATAACTTTTATCTCAGTCATGCAACTACTAATCACAAATAGAATAATACAAGCAGAAGTGATTTCTTGTCTGCTTATTTTACATTACACTATTAATTAGTCAGTGGTGTATCTGATGTCTTATATGCTGGCATATTACAGTATAATTACATTTCTGTGCTGTATTCTAAGTAATGTAACCATATGTAATTTTCAGACTTAATTTCTATGTTTCCCCAGTAACCCCTCCAGTTTCATAGTTTCATAGTATAGTACTTGGCTATCTGCCCTAGGGCATTTATAAGCCTAGCCAAAGTGTATGTGGCTTTCGCCACCCCATGTAATGATACAAAAGTGTACAATTTAAATTAAATTTAGTTTACTGTGCCTCTATCTAGCAATGACACAGAGATGACCCCCGGGGTAAACTTACGATCACCCATCCATTCGTCCAGATTTCTCTTGAAGAGAGTCAGTGAGGGGCTCTGCCTAACATGGACAGGTATCCTGTTCCAGAGTGCGGGAAGCCTCTGGGTTATGAATCTGTCCCTCCAGCATGTCCTATTCATATTTGTGCTGAGGTTTAGATCTTTAGCTCTCGTGGCTCTGATGGATTTGGATTTTTTGAGGTGGAGCATGTCCATTAATTCTGAATTGGACATGGCCTTGTACATAAGGCACAGATCACCTCTGAGCAGGCGGTATGCTACTGAATAGAGCTGGAGTTTTTTCAGTCTGGCAGCATATGACATATGCTGGAGACCCTTGATCCTCTTGGCAAGGTACTTTTGGGGTCTCTCCAGCTGCTGCAGGTGCCGGGTGAGGTACATACCAAATGGGGCATTGTACTCAATCATAGGCCTGATAAGGGAGGAATATAAGGGTACAATGACATCCTTTGATCTGGATGTGAATCCCTTCATGATAAGGTGGGCAAGGTAGAAGGTCTTTCTAACCACTTTGGCGACGTGGGTGTCAAATGAGAGGTCACTGTCAACTTGGGTCCCCAGGTCTCGGATTACTTAATGGATTACCACCTATTTGGTAATTTTGGGTACTTTGTTTTTATAAAGGGGATGACTATACATTTTTTGGCATTTAGTTTAAGGCCATGACTCTGGCACCAGTCGTTTGTTTCTGTGAGGCCCTTCTGGAGGATGCATGTGTCAGCTGGTGTGTCGACTATGGCGCCTAGTTTGCAGTCGTCTGCGAACTTTGTCAGCCACAACCCCCTATGTTTGCCTGCACGTCTGAGAAATAAATGGCGAACAAGAGGGGTCCCAAGACAGAGCCCTGTGGGACTCCACTTGTGACTGGCTTAGAGTCTAACATAGCTCCAGCTATTCTGACTTTGTGGGTTCTGTCCTTTACCCAGTTTGCAACCCATCTTGTATCAAACGGGTTTACATTTAAGCTGTTGAGCTTGTCTATGATGCCTGAGTGGGGTATTATGTCGAAGGCTTTTGCCAGATCCAGGTAGGCTGTATGAACTTGCTTTGCCTTCATCGATGGCTCTAGTGACTGTTTCAAAAAAGTCCACCAGGTTTAAAAGACAGGATCTGCCTTTTACAAAGCCGAACTGGGTAGGGTCAATTGTCTGTAGGTCCCCGATGTCTTTGTTTATGAGTTCCATAATGATCCTTTCCATAGCTTTGCAGACCAGGCTGGTCAAGCTTATGGGGCGGTAGTTTCCAGGGTCTGTAGAGGTGCCACCTTTGTGGAGTGGGACCACTGTAGCTGTACGCCAGTGTTCAGGGACGTATCCTGTAGCAAGGCTAAGATTAAACAGCGTTCTTATGTGCGGGTTTAGCTCCTCTAGGAGTTCACGTAGCACGCAACCCGGGACACCATCAGGTCCCATGGATGCTGTATTTTTAGCTTTGCTGAGGGCAGCTCTCACCTGGACATCTGAGATTTCAGGGAGGTTGCATTCAGCGGAGATATTTATTTCATCTTTTGGGGGAGAGGGAGGGGAGAAATTTGCATTGAACCTGTCTCTGCCAGTATGTTGGCAATATCTGTGGGTTCAGTGTATTTTTTGCCATTATGAACTAACTCTGTGCATATCTGAGGGTTTCCGCCCAGGTTTCTAACATAACTGAAGAAGGCCTTGTGATTATCTTTAGTGTCCTTAGCGATTTTTCTCAAAGTTGGCCTTTGATGATTTTATTAGCGAACGTAGTTTTTTGCTAGTGCTGATCAGGGATGCCTTCCCTTTATGGGATTTTGCTCTGTCTTGCAGTAGCTTCCTTCTCTTGTTATAAAGTTTGTTTATGGCTGAGGTCCACCAGATAGGATGCCTGCCTTTGGTGGAAAGGGTCTTGGTTTTATTTGGGATTGCATGATCCATGCATTCTTGGAGATGCCCGTAGAAAGCATTTGTGAAGGATTCGGCAGTGTGGGATGTGGTTTCCACTGGCCCAGGGGGCTTGAAGGATACCATTTCAGTCCTAAGGAGTGTAAAGTCGGCTTTTGAGAAGTTTCTCACTGTGGTCTTTTGTGCTGGGGGTGGAGGTGGGATATGAATATCTAGGGTTATTAGTTTATGGTCTGATCTCACTAGTGAGGGGTATACTTCTGGTGTTGAGCATTTTGTCCCCATGTTTGTGATGATCAGGTCAAGTATATTATTTCCCCTTGTGGGGGAGGTGACTAGTTGTTCCATCGCATTTGAGTTTATGAATTCCAGGAACCTTTGGGCTAGGGTGTTGGGGCTTGAGTAATGCACCCAGTCTATGTTTGGGTAGTTGAAGTCTCCCAATATGATGGTATTTGGTGAGACATTCATATCCTCCAGTGTCTTCAGGAAGGCTGAATGGAGTTCCTGAGATTGCGAGGGTGGTCTGTAGCATGCTACAAGTTGTATAGCAGTTTTGCCTACGGTTACTTGCACATGGATGATCTCCGATGCTTCGTGCGTTGCCACTAACCTGGAGGTGTGGGTGTCTTTAATGAATATGGACACTCCCCCACCTTTTGTGGTTTGGCCCAGGTTTTGGGGCCGAAATGCATGATACGAGAAATAACCTGGTAGGGCTGGGGTGCTCTCAGGAGCCTTGAACCAGGTTTCAGTTACTGCACAGACATCGATGCTCTCCATACTGAGGAGTGCTTTGAGAGCCTGCATCTTGAGATTTAGACTTCTGGCATTGAGCAGTATTACCCTTAGTTTTTTTCCTTTACTGTTTTCTAAGGTGGTGGGTTTGTCTTTTGAGCCTTGCCTAAAAAAGGCACTATGGGGGTGGCAAGAGCCTTAGCCAATATCCAGAAGCCCAGTGGTGACGGGTGTAAGCCGTCCCTTGCGAAGCAGCGTGGCTTGTCCAGCATGTCATCCCAAGCAGACAGACATTAGATCCCCCTAGCATGACACCAGTAATTGAGCCAATTATTAAAGCTGATCATCTTGTCTTTGTATTGTGGCATCATTCTTGGTGAGGGCAAGATGGCTGCTCAGGGTCAGGGTCATACCGGCCTAGACTACATAATCAGAGAGCTCCTCTATGTCTCTTTTCATGTAGTCCAAGGAGGTACGTCTCAGGTCATTCACGCCGGCATGGACAATGACGGAGTCATATTTGTACTTGCTTTGGAGTGACCTGAGTGCTTGTGTTATGTGGTGGATCCTAGCTCCCAGTTACCCTCTCTTTGTTCAGCCTGGTAAGCGGGACGTCAGTGTGTCTGACTATAGAGTCACCTATTACTAGTGTATCAGGCATGGTGTTTCGCCTTAAGGGCTGTGATTGTTTGGCACACTGACTTTGTGTACTATGTGTTGCATGTGCAGAGTTTTGAGGTGGTGTTTTCTTGGATGTCTGCTTTGGGAGCCTCTGTTGTTTCGGTAAGTTTTTTATTACAGCCTCAGAGTATGTCTTTGTGTTATTATGTGTTTGGTTTGCAGTTGTGGTTGGTTTATGTGAGACTGGGTTTGTTGTGTGTGTGTGGTTACCTTCTCCTCCTGTCTGGTCTTGCTAGTCCTGTAATGAGAGAGTTCAGCCTCCAGTTTGGCTATATAGTTGCATCTCTCACATGTGTTTGTTGGGAGGAGGAGAGGGTTGTCTGTGTACATGAGACAATTGTAACATTGTCTCAGGATTCCCAGATTAACCAGCTGAACTGGAGAGGACATCAGTAATATAACACTCGACATGCCAGAATAGTATAAGGGGGTGATGTGTAACTGGGTCAGAGAGAGGACTTTGAAGGGAAGTCGGTATTAGCACGGGTTGTAGGCGGATGTAGTGCTTACGTTAGTTTAAGGGTGCTTCACTTAAAAGAAAGGTTTTAGGAGCAAGTGCTAGGCTTATGATAAAGCGAATAGACTGATTTTGTTGAAAGTAGAGCTTCCTTAAGGGAAAAATTGAAGTGCAGACTTGGCGGAGCCAGGAATAGTTTAAGTCTGTTTAACCGGCGCTGCACTATGCCACAATCGCGCAAATCCGCGCAAACACAGATTTTAAACAGGGAACTTCAAAAGAGCTGGAAATGGTCCAAAACGACCAATTACTACAAGCTCTTGTGCTGAGGTCACTCCTTCAGGGACAGATAGGCTGCTCAAGGCTTCCCACTCCCACTGGTGAGCAAAGAAACTTCCTTCTATCCAAGTAAGGCAATGGACAACACAGGAACTACACCACAGTCCAGAATACAGCAAAGCCTGTATACTGGTCTAAACTAGTCGAGAAAGGCAGGAAAACAAGGATATTTTTTTGTTTTTTTTGTTTTTTAGTTTAAAAAGTACACAGAAATGCAGGAAAAACAGTAATAAATCACTTACACAGGCTAGCTCACTTTAGTGGGTAGCCTCAACAGTTAAATTTAACAACAAACTTTCGACCAAATGTAACTTTAAGTGCAGATACTGTACAATGCAAAAAACAGGTAATAAAGCAGTTTAAACTTGTTCAAAGTAAGAAAAGGAAGGTCTCAGGTAAAAACAGCAAAAAAATACTTGGATCAGGAAAGTAGTCGCTTTTCTCAGTTCTCTGCTGCTAGCACCACTCTGCAGGACCACGAGGAGCTGTTTCTGAGTAGTATAGCCAGAAAAAAACGCTCAGGGGCGGATTTTAAACAGGGAACTTCAAAAGAGCTGGAAATGGTCCAAAATGACCAATTACTACAAGCTCTTGTGCTGAGGTCACTCCTTCAGGGACAGATAGGCTGCTCAAGGCTTCCCACTCCCACTGGTGAGCAAAGAAACTTCCTTCTATCCAAGTAAGGCAATGGACAACACAGGAACTACACCACAGTCCAGAATACAGCAGAGCCTGTATACTGGTCTAAACTAGTCGAGAAAGGCGGGAAAACAAGGATATTTTTTTTTTTTTGTTTTTTAGGTTAAAAAGTACACAGAAATGCAGGAAAAACAGTAATAAATCACTTACACAGGCTAGCTCACTTTAGTGGGTAGCCTCAACAGTTAAATTTAACAAACTTTTGACCAAATGTAACTAAGTGCAGATAATGTACAATGCAAAAAACAGGTAATAAAGCAGTTTAAACTTGTTCAAAGTAAGAAAAGGAAGGTCTCTCAGGTAAAAACAGCAAAAAAATACTTAGATCAGGAAAGTAGTCGCTTTTCTCAGTTCTCTGCTGCTAGCACCTTTACGCACAAGCACCAAAATGGCACAATAAACTATTTTGCCCAGTGGTCACTTCAGCAGTCAGACCCTGTATGCACAAGCACTTCCCTGATGCACAATTATTTCCCCAAGCAACATCCTCATTAGTATGTCCAGGTATACATGCATCTAAATAAAACGTTTCACCAAACAAGCCTTCAGTAACATTTCCTAGTGTGTACTACCACCAGCATGAACACTTCACCTAAGCAACCCCTTCAGTAGAATGTTGAGGAATGCACAATCACCAAACTTAAACGCTTACCCAAACGAAACACGTGTAACATTTCCTAGTATGTACAACCACCAAAATGAAGCATTCACTCAAGTGAACCCTTCAATATAACGTATGCACAGGCACCAGAATGAAAGATTTTTCCCTAAACAACCATTCAGTAAAATTTCCTCCTATGTACAAGCACCAGCAGGAAAATCAATCAAAATATAATTTCTCTTGGATGGTTGAAAGGTATGTGCAGTCATCAGTAAAATTATAAAAAATGGACGTAGAACATGTACCCTTCCTTTCATAAGCAATACAATGCATCTATGAGAAACACCATCTTGGTTACCTGTCTAGAGGTTAAAAAAAAAAAAAAAAAAAAAAAAAAGACAATAAAAAATAAATAAATAAAAACATACACAGAATTTGCCAGGCCAAATATACGAGGCAAAGAAATCTCAACATTCTGCGAAAATATGTACAGCTGAGATGCCTCCAGCTCTCACGCACAGCAAATGCTTCTCATAAAGCAAGAAGGATTTGATGTCAATATCGCATCCAACTGACAACATCCACTGGATAATGAAGAAAAGCAAGAGTGCAAGAAAATATAATAAATATATATATAAAACATTGGACTGTGTCAACTAAAAAGAGCTGCAGGTAGTCTCTTAGAAGCCAGGTCACAATATATGCCTTGAATCTGTACCCCACATAATTTATATTTACATGCTGAACATATCAGAAGTAATAGGTTGGATGAATTGGAAGTTGGACTGAAAATATCAACAAAACCAGATATGCTATGCAGATACTCTCCAGCGAAGACAGGAATAGCTGGTCAAGAGGAGGTCAACACTCACACCACATGGAACACATAGCCCTCCAGAACATACACCAGCACTGCTGTGTAAATTCCACCATAAGGATAGACAACTTATACAAAACACAGTACATGCTGATAAATTTCTTATAAACAAACAGTTATGTCAAAAAAGATCATTATACATTATTATGTTCTGTAACAATTTACACTAAGACGTTGTCCTGTTCAATTCTCAGCTACAGCGTCTTCTGTGTGGAGACATGCGTGAATGGGCGTACCTTCGTTGAAGGTTGTGCGTCAGAGCTGGCAACTCGGCACGTAAAAATCTACTGCCAATCATTAGCGGACCGGAGTTCCGCTGTGGTGACCCCTAACCGAGAAAAGCTGAAAGACACAACAACAACATGTTCTGTAACAATTTGTGATTCTTTTTTAAATGCGTCTCTTGTGCCACCATGCTGTTCTTGCATTACATTATTCCTTCATCTCCATAAAAAAATGGAATTTTTTGTGTGTCTGTGTTGTGGAATGAATGATAACACTGAGTACAAGCAAACAAATGCAAGCATGATGTTTCACCAACTACCTATTATAGTCATCAGCACAACAACATAAATTCTCAACAATGACACATCACTGTCTTATGCAAAGCTCTGCATTTATAAACTACTTTGCTAACCAAAAATTGAGCTGGCCCATGGACTCTTTCAGCAACATTCTAAGCAACACAAATGAAGGTAAATGTAATATATTAGACAACTACTTGTACATGTAGCCAATCAAGCAACATGTTTTTGGAAGGTGGGAGGAAACCAAACACCCTGGAGAAAAAAACTGAATATATTTTGGTGAACATAAAAAGTTCACAGGCTCAGTGAGTGGAGGTGAGCACAGACTCTGGAGCCTAAAGCAAACATTTTACAACTGAGTCACCATATCCTGAAAGAGTTCTGTTACCAAGTGGCATAAGGCAAGTTTTAAGACTAGGAAAAAAACTGGCATAAATAACAGCCTCAATGCCCTACAGTTAGCAATATGCTTATAGCTGCTTGATTGAAGTAAGAAAACAATACAGGATCAAGACATATAAAAAACTACAAAATAAATGATACTCCCTTGTTATAAACAGTTTCTACAGCTTTGTCATCAAATCATACTCTGGAGTGTAAGTGGTTTAAACTCCGAGGGAAAGAAAACTGACAGCTTAAAATTACCTCTTCAATTGCAGTAATTTCAGAGTTTATAGCAAGAAGAGTGGGACAATGACATCCCTAGTTGACACAATCCCTTTGTTTATAAACTGTGCAATACAGTTTTCTTACAACAGGCACATGTTAGTCAAAAGTTAGGCCACTATCCACAAAGTTCCCAAATCCCGAACAAATAGGTCAACTCAGACATATATTGTCAATGTGGTAGTTTCTTGGGGGATAGACTACTTCCCAAAACATACAATAATGCAGTTTTTGGCATTTTGTTTTAGTCCATGATTTTGTCATCATTGGAGATGCTCCTTCCTGCAGGATGACCAAGTCACTTGGGGAGT
Source organism: Protopterus annectens (assembly GCF_019279795.1). Taxonomy (NCBI): domain Eukaryota; kingdom Metazoa; phylum Chordata; order Ceratodontiformes; family Protopteridae; genus Protopterus; species Protopterus annectens. The sequence continues at coordinate 1,692,955,950 of NC_056728.1, forward strand.
CAGAGAATTTGCAGGCTAGGAGCAGTCACTATCTCATTGAACATGAAAAACTATACAAATGTATTATGCCATAGTGTTAGATGTAACCAATTCTAGCAACTCAATACAATTTACCTGCCAAATTAGTTATTTAGATGCATCTACCTACACCACTTTACAAACACATGAAAACAGTACAGACGTTACAGAAAATCAGCCAGCAATTTTTTTTTTGTTGTGATTTGTTTAGCAGCATAAAACTGCATGCTCAGTCTGGATAAGAGACAATCTAAATGTACATTAAAAAAAAAGTGTGACACAGCAAATACACTGTATGCATATAAGATGAACAATACTGCTGCAACATATTAAAGCAAGTAATACAAAGAATGTGAAAACATCCAACACAGTAACCAAGAAAAGAAAATGAACATGGGGGTCCATTGATTACAGATTATTTTAATGAAAAAAAAATGTTCAAGAAAGCAAACAAATTTAAAGTGTCAGAAATGTAACTGGCAAGGATAAAGGTCTTACATTTGATTCTTTAACCAAAGGTTTTAAAATGTCTAAATTTAGCACAGTTAAGGTATGGTGAAAGTGGCTTCTGCGGTTTGGAGGGTTAGAGTGGAAAAAAAATCTGATCAGGGCAGTGGCGTTTTGTTTTAGGAGTTTTGCATGCTAGGCACGAGCAGCAATGGATGCTGGGTAAATTGGTAGACAATAGTTTTAGAGTACAGAGTGAAAGGTCGACTCTTTCCTTTATGGGCAGCAACAATACGTTTAGTCATTAGTACAACACGCTTCAAAAGAAACTAAAGACAATATATAGAAATGCTTCCGAAATGTCAATATTCAGACAATTTTGAAAGCAATCTTCAGAACTAGCGGTTATTGGCTATTCTCACTTCTACGCGACCTTTCTCAGGGACAGGACAGGAATGTATCCCACGACTAAACCCCCCCCAACTCCTAAAAAAAGTCAAGTAATTAAAGTACTGCAGAAAAAAACAGCAATCCCAAAATACCAAGGAATATGGCCATTTACCCAGGTTAACTTATCTCAAGAACGCACGAGGGTACGCTTTTACATCATACACCTCAGCTGTCTGAAAATAGGATCGTCACTCCAACTGTCTGACTTTTTAGAAGGAAGTGCCCCTGCATCAGGATGCACTGCCGTGGTCAAGCAATACTTGCACACTATTTAATTCCCATACCAGAATTAACGGAAGTCACAATCTGCAAATAAATGCTACAAAAAATAATAAACTAGATAAGTAAAACACACCCTCAGAAGTACTAAACAGGGGCGTGGCTAGGATGCTGAACTGATAGCTGCACTTCATTTCAGCTCTCTTACCTCAATACAATTCCTGACAGGAATTTTACAAAATAATATTTAATTTGAAGAAATTTTTATTACTAACTTATTTCTAATAACTCTGAGCATCTATAAGAAAAATTTTATTGTCAGAACTTGAATAATTCCTGTCAAATTAATTACTGGAAAATCAGCACCAATATCAGCTTTACAGCATGAGTCATCTAAGGAATACAGCACAAGACTCTTCTCTCAAAAAAGACCTGCAGTCTCTCATTACAAATATACAGGAACTTACAATAAAAATCGACAAGATGGACAATAAAATAGATACTTTTAAAGAAAAGTGTTCACAACAACTGGAACAGCTTCAAGAAATGTTTACACAGCAGAAAGGACAGATATCACTTATTGAACAGTCATTAAGTGACATTGACACTAGAGTCCAAATAGAAGAACAACAAACTGAATTCTTACTTCAACAGAATACATATTTACTAGAAAAGCTTGATGATATGGAAAACCGAACAAGAAGAAATAATATTAGAATATATGGTCTACCAGAAAAATCTGAAGGGGACAATATGATAAACTTTCTTACCACCTGGATACCAGATGTAACAAAAATACCTGAAGCTCTTTCATATGGTATAGAACGGGCATAGATCACTAGCAGCTTCTGGAAATGCTTCTTCTCCGGTAAGAACAAGCCGAGATCTATAATTGTGAGACTTTTTCTACACAAGATAAAGATCTTATATTAAGAAATGCTTGGGCAAATTCTCCCATCAAATACAATGATTCATTAATAAGATTTGACAATGATTATTCTACAAAGGTGGTTTCAAAAAAGAAAAGAATTTCTACCAATTAAAAACCTTGAAGAAAAAGCAACTGAAAGTCCATCTTTTATTTCCAGCAAGACTGAAAGTTTTTCTACCAAATGGAATAAAAATCTTTGAAACAGTAGATTCAGCAATAAAATACCTTACCAACAACAACATCCTAACACATGAAGAATCTATGGACTGGACAATAAGTACACAAGAGAAATGCTGAAGTAAATAATTGGAAAACTGTTGAGCAAAAGAAAAAAAACTAAAGGACAAATAATCTTACATATGTTATATTCTGTAAAAATCTAAATAATAATACTAACAACAAAAGAAAAGTTCTTACTGTCTTCAAGTTACACCAAAACAGGTACTGTTTTCAATTATATTTTAAATGTCAAAATTAGCATAAATGTAAATACATTTATCTCAAATCACATCAATATACTAAGCATAATTTAAACATTACTCTATTTTTCATTATTATCCATCTATTATTTTCATATTCTTAATCAGAGTAATCAATGCATAATAATGTTCCCAAATAGTTTATTTATTTATTTACTTATTTATTTTCTCTCTTTGTGTTTTGTTGTTTTTATTTTTCTCTTCTTTTTATAAAATCTTCATTAACTTATAATACTTTAATCAGTATATGGTTATATTGCTTAATAGGTATAGTAATGGCTGCTATATAACTTATTATTAGTTACATCCCTGATAGTATTGCTTTTATAAGTTAAAAGTGTCCCTGTTTGGATAAACGCTAATGCTGGGCAGAAATGTGTTGCTTTTGAAATGAAGTATTTCAGTTAGGATGTATCATAAGACTACTTTAAATAATCTTAAAAGATGTTCTACCTTTGACCCATATGCACATACTGATATAGTCCAGTGAAAAAATATGTTTTAAGTGATATTTTGAGGCTATAAGTCAGGTGTGTTGTGGCTCCAGACATCCGGAGTTGAAAGATGCTTGTGACTAGCTTAGATATCCTGTTGTCTTTTCTTTTGTAGAGAAATAAGGCATAGCATGTTTAAAATGCAAAGTTTGACAGTTGTGAACACTACTCCGTAAACTAGAGTGCTTATGCACACTACATGAGTTTGTCACCAAATAAGAGGAGGGAAAAGAAAAAGAAAAACACATACCTTTTCCTGCTTGGTTCTCGAGACAATTTAACAGCCACAAACATCACTAGAAACTTGAGTTACTTATTGCTTGTCGCATTTACTTGTGTACGCCATCCCCTGACTCTTTCTAATTGACGTCTAGTCAGAAAATAAGCTAGGTTCACATTTAAAGATACAGAAACCTAAATTCCTTCTAAGGAAACATAAATAATATAAAAGGTTCATATAAATATACACAGATATTTATTTTTGAAGCACTTTCAGTTTATGGCTACTGATGTCTTCTAGCACCTTGATAGATAAGGACATATATCTGCTTGTCTTTCTATCAGTTTAGATTTCCAGACATTTTAGCTATCCCTTACTATGTTTTATACAGCAGAGTTTAAAAAGCAGAAATTAATCATCAGCAAATAAAATCACTGCTGTTTTACAAATTCTCTAAAGAAACTAGTAAATGTCAAGCAACTGACAGGTTTGTTTTGGGGAGGGTTGCCATTTCCACGCTGGTGCTCCTGCAGAATACTACTGATGTCCTGCTGCCAAGGTATGCCCTCGGGTGGGCAGGTGGGATGCAACAAGAAGGTTGGATGTGCATTTGGCAAATCAAACATTTAGATGGCGTTATGGTATACTAGATGGAGAAAGTGGAAGCAATGATTGTATAGGCAACTACATAACAACAGTGGATTTGACCCGGTGTGTCAATTATACAATGTTTATATCCCATGTGGCTTTGGGCTTTGTCGAAGCATCTGTGTTCTACACACATATTGTGTTGGATCTGATTTGAGTGGAAGGGGGAGAGGCTTAGCCCACACCCTAATTTGTTACTGGGTTGCCATGCATTATGGGCATGCATTGTGGCAGGTACTCAACGGGCTATCCATCCTTAGATGGCTCATGCTGTTCCGTTTGCTCATCTGAATGGTGACTGCGGCTGTGCTCTTCTTGTTATGTTGCCTGGCTGTGGCTTCACCCTTCTTATAATATTGTCTGGCTTTTTACATTATCAAGAATGACACAATACTAGTGTATGCGGGTATATCATGTTACTGTTAGTGTGGACAAGGATGCTTGACAATGCAACTATGATTCTTGGACCTTTCTGCAGACGGGTGTGTTGTCTGGCAGTTGAGAGCCTGGTTGTTCCTGATCAGCGGACCTGTATTTTTGTGTTTCAATGTGACTGCATGAAAGGATGCCAGTATTGGTCTGCAAGTTTGGTGGGCAGTAGATTCGTTGGGGATTGATTTGAGGAGACACTTGTATTATGGCTGGGGCACTTGACATTTGATAAATGTATCCTCTCAATGATGCGTTCTGTCTGGTCATTGGCTGTAAAACAGCTTTTCTGAGAAATATTGTTGTGGTGCCAGTTAATGATTTGGATTAAATGTTTCTATATACAGTCTTGAAGCAATTGCCAGGATAAAATGGTACTCTTGCAGTGCATGGATCATCGTGGCTGTCCTCCGATGTTGGAGGAAAAACAAGCTTCTTGGACACCTTTTGACGTGGTAAAGGTGTTACCCCATGGTTTGAATACGTTTGTCTCTTTGCTGCAAAATGGGTTGGGAATTTTGGCCTGTAATATTTTCGTACATGGTGGTTTGAATCTTGGCAGCTTCCATTGTTTTGATGTGTTCTCCAGTATACTTTTGTTCAGTCATAGGATTGAATTACTGGTGTTGAGTAGGTCAGGATTGTATCTCCAGCACTTGTTGTCAGCAGATAGACTCACTGGTTGGGTGTCAGTCTAAGCTGTGGGAGTTGATGTGTGATATACATAGATGTTTGCTTTGAGGGTGTGGTCAAGTGCGCTGCAGTTTTACCTCTGTACTGTGTCAGTTTTCATTGTGCAGGGTCCCTCTGAGGGTTGATGGAAGTGTTGGCAACAAGACACTCAATCAGGTAACAACATTATGAGTGGTCTCTTGGATAAGGGAGCTGTCTAAATTGTGATCTTGTTGTCTCCAGCCATGGGAATTGTCATTGAAAAGCTGAAAAATGCAATCAGAGGAACATATTTAATGTCTACTAAAGAAATATTAATATACTTATACATTGTATCGCATTACAGTTTATGTTAAACATGAAATATGATGTGGTTTCAGAACTATTCATGTTTTTATTCCAATATGACTTTGCAAATATTAATTTAAACACTGGTTTCGACTTGAGTAGTCTAAAACAATTGCACAACAATGGTACTGTATTATACAGTAATGTCAGTAAATAGTTTTCAACAGATGTATGAAATATACAGTTATAGATTTTAACATGATGTTTATTAATGCCCTAAATTATTTTGAAATGATACTACCTTAATCTAAATATTTGTACCTTTTTGAAACCTGCTTAGAAGTAAGTATTATTGAATTACAATAAGATGAGTAAAGAATATATGTATATATTTTAGCTGATTAGATTATCTTAATATATTATTCAATTATCTTTATTTAAAACTAAGAGGATAAGAGAAACTGATCCAAATATTATTTGTGAGGGTAGAAAGTTTGTTTGGTTAGATTCACTAACCAAACGAAGAGGTATATTACCTCATAGCAATAGGGAATGGTTTTAAGGTTAAGAATTACAAGTTTGGAAGTTCTTTTTTTTTTTATTCTATCACTTTGGTGTCACTCAGAAACATGCAAAAATCATACAAGAAAAACTTTTTGAATTCTGTATCCAAGATGGAACTAAGAATAAACAATATTTACATAAACTTACACATAAAACAAACTCAAAACTAGGAAATGAAATGTTTATCCATAAATGTTAATGGTCTAAATAATAGTAATAAAAGGAGAAGCCTATTCAAGTACATAAACTTACATAAACCACAAATAGTCTTTTACAAGAGACACACTTATTAGATAGAGATATAAACAACTTAAATATTAATAATTACACAGTACTAATAAACTCTCAATACAAAACAAAAAAGAGGAGTAGCTATACTATAGCAACTCAACTATAACACCTAAAATAATTACTACTCATCAAGATACATCAGGTATGTTTTGTCTAGTTTCAATAGAGTTAAATAAGAGAATCTATACGTTAGTAAATCTATATTGGATCCCAGGACTAGGATTAAAAACAGTTAAACAGCATTTTGAAGAGATAATTGATTTAACTAAGGGTAGCCTGATATTGGCAGGAGACTTCAACTGTATAATGAATGAAAAAGATACAGATTCTAAATCCAAAAGAAGAAAACAACCCATCTCTAAAGCACTATCAAAATTTATAGATACATTGTATTTAAAAGATATAAATGAATTTGCAGAACCAGACTCACTAATCTTCACATTTTATTCTCATAGATATAAAACTAACTCTAGAATTGATAGAATATATGTTGCCAATGACCTAATAACAAAAATTGACAAAGTCAAAATCATAAATTGTCCTTTATCTGATCATAATGCCATAGTCTTTGAGATAGAGCTTACACCATTTTATTCAAATCCCATTACTAGGATACCTTCCTGTATCACAAAATTGAGAGATTTCAAAGAATTTTATGAAGAAACAATCAAAAACTTTCTAGAAATAAATTACACAGAAGATATTTCAGAAATATATGTCTGGGATTCATTAAAAGCAGTTACATATGGGAAGATATTATCCTGGTACATAAATAAAAGGAAGTTATGGAATAAAGATATGCTAGACTTACAAAACAAAGCAGATAAATTGAAACTGGAAATACAAAAGGGTAATGCTACTCAAGTTCAAGAACTTACACAAATCAATAAGAAGTATACAGAATTGCTACACCATAAGATTATGATTAACTTAGAAAAGATAAAAATAAACTCATACTCTACTAATTCAGCACACCTGAGATACTTAACTAATAGAACAAAAAATAAATAAATCTAAGCAAATAAAAGAAATATTTATTCCCAATACTAACAAAAGAGTTACGAACTAAATGATATTTTAGAAGCATTCAGACTCCAATTTAACATTGATAATTCCATAAATACTCAAGATACACCTACTAAGGATATAAAAAATACTTAGAAAACAATATTCATATTAAATTAACACAAGAACAAATAGACATTATAAACAAACCAATCAATATGACAGAATTAAAATCACAAATTAAAAAGCTCAAGACAAATAAAGCACCTGGCCCAGACAATATGCTACCAGAAATGTATAAATTAATACCCAATCAAGCCATATCTTTATTATTAAAAGTATATGATATAGCCAATAAAGATTTGAATATACCACCCTCTTGGAAATATTCATTGATATCCCCAATTATCAAACCAGATAAAGATGAGAAACAGTGTTCCTCATATAGGCCAATATCATTACTCAATATAGACTACAAGATGTTTATGGCTATATACGCAGATAGGATCAAACACTTTCTTCCTTTCTTAATTCACAAAGATCAAACAGGTTTTATTAAAGGAAGAAATACTTCAGATAATATTAAAAGAATACTAACATTAATAGATTATAGCAAACATAAAGTCCTAAATTTAAATGTAATCTCATTAGATATTAATAAAGCTTTTGATTCGGTTAATTGGAACTTTCTTTCACTAGTTTTAAAAGAATATAACTTTCCTTCTAATTTTAATAATCTTATCCAAATACTATATGAAAAATCTACTGCATATGTTAAACTGGGATCATATAGATCAGGCCCTATAACAATAAAAAGGGAACTAAACAAGGTTGCCCTTTATCACCATTGTTATTTGCATTACTCATAGAACCCTTTGCAAATCAAATCAGATCAAACAATAACATAAAGGGCATTTGTATTAATAAAATGTTAAACCTTAAAATCCAACTCTTTGCTGATGACATACTATTAACTCTCTCAGATGCAAATGAGTCTTTGAATGCTCTATTTAACTCCATGAATAAATTTCAAAATATTTCAGGCTTAAAATTTAATGAAAACAAAACTAAAATTATGCCCTGTAATTGTAAAAAAAAAATAATATAAACAAAAGATTTTCCAAATATATAGTAACAGAAAGTAAATTATTATATCTGGGAATAAATCTACTCAATGAATTAACAGATTCTCTAATATTTAACTATAATAAAATACTAGACAAAATAGAACAAACAATTGGTTACTGGAATAAATATATATTTTCAACAGCAGACAGATTATATCTTATTAAAATAATCATATTTCCCAAAATATTATACTTAATACAAAATTTTTCATTGCCACCTCCCAAATATATTATTCAAAGATACAATAAACTAATTTTAAATTTTCTATGGTTTCCAAATAAACCCCGTATAGCCTTAAATAAACATTTGCCAGATTGGGAAGATGGTGGAATTAATTTACGGATATTGATTTATATATTACCTCATCTGTTATTAAAAACATAACACTATGGTTAAATAATTCATACACACCTATATGGAAACAAGCCCATGAGCAGATTTACATAGAAATCAATTATAATCAAATACAAGACAACTTAACAGTAATACCATCACCCCTTATATGGATGTTAAAAGATTATTTTTAGGGAAAAGGAATAATATTAATAAATTGCCATCAAACTATGTAAGTTCTACACTTTCAGTGTTCAGAACATATATAAACAAAATACCAAATATTAATTCTTGGATTTTTCTTATTTTCCCTATAGCTTTTACACCAAATATTCTAGATACATTCCAAATATCTAAAATAAATATACTTAAAGAAGAAACATTACTCTTTTGGCATCAACTTATAGAGAAAGGAAAATTCTAACACAGGAACAGATAATTTATAATTATAATATAAATAAAGACAATTGGCTGTTTTACAAAATCTAAGGCATTTTCTTATAAATAAAATAGAACAAATGCAACCTTCAGTTAGACATGAAGCTCCAAAACTCATTGAATACCTTATTCTTATCACAAAACAGCCTTATCAGGGTACAGGTTATTTGTCTAATATCTATAAAATTGTTAAAAAACAAAAACTATCATGAAAAATCATACTGGGATTATTATACTTTAATAAACAACCATCCTCCAGTTGAAGAAGAAAAAGTAATATTCTAAAATCTTCCAAATTTTCTACATTATCAAAATACTGGCAATTATTCACTTGGAGATATCTACACAGAAGTTTCTATACACCACATAGGTTAGCCAAAATGTATTCTATTGAAGATCAATGTTGGAGATGCCATATCAAGATAAAAGCAGATTGGCAGCATGTTTTTATGAATGTATATGTCTCAATATGTACTGGAAATCCATTAATTATTTTTTCAGACTGTTTATAATGATAATTTTCAATTAACAAAGTCTTTAATTTTATTCAACTCTCCTATTCCAAACTGTGTACCAAATTATGACACTAAAATCCTATGGTCACTATTGGCAATTTCACGTAAAATCATAACTATACACTGGAAAAATGAGGCTTCGCCACGTTCAAGGAATTTGAGACTTTAACAACAACAGTTGCTCACATGGAAATATTAACAGTGAAGAACAGAACTAAAAGATCTACTTCTTACTATTACTCTTGGATGAAAGTACTGGAAATACTTGAAAATATCGAAGAAGATATATCATCTTATGTTTCTAACTCTATATAATATAGAATTTCAATGTTATTTGCATAGACACCAATGTAAATAGTTATATAATGGTTTGACGTTAGTAATGTTTTAGAATTGTAAATATGTTATTTATCTTTATTTCATGTAATGTTTAAGACATCTTATTTGAAATAATAAAAAAAATATTTAGTGAAAAAAAAAAGAAGTACTAAACAGAAAAAAAGTAGACAGTAGATGCATTAAGGAAACCAAACCCAATTTTCTGCAATGAACAAACTAGCATACATGCAAAAAAAAAAAAAAAACACAGCTTTACTCTGAAATCGGCCCTCAAGTAAAGCCACATTCTTATGCAAACACAGATAACACAGCAGATAATAGTAAATCACAACCGATAACTCTCACTTGAAAAAGGAGAAACAGTTTATATGAGTAACAGTTTAATTTACCTGCGTTTTAGATGAACCCAAAATATAAACCAACAGAAAAACAAAGCTGCTTCCCCACTACTAAAGGGTGAAGTGAAGGAGAGAAACCACCTCTACTTTCGAAAACAGAACTCCGTTGAAGATGAACGGCTTGTTTCATGGTGAGGAGCTCCGTAAACGGCTGTCTTTTCCTAAGTGACAGTAAATACAAACTGACAAAGTGACACACATAACTCAATGGTCTGAAAAAATAAATAGGGGGATCCGGCAGCTATTCTGGTGAATGCAGCAACTTGAATGCTAATGTTGGACCCGCCAAAGAAACCATACATTGGAGATGGAGCTGTTATGCAAGTCGCAGCTTGGCTGTTGGAATTCGATTGGCTGCCGACACTTCCTTCTTGCAATGCACATAGAATCGGCTTACTGGAATTACAGCGTACATACTAAGCTGATTTTCTATGAATATTCAAATACTGACATCATGCAAATCCATACTCAAAACTAAGTTGAGGAAGTAACTGAAAAAGTTCAGGTACTTTTTCAACTTAGTTTTTAACATGGGAGCTACAGCAGGAATGTAAAGTTAGATACGCAGGTGGAAGTCACTCGGGTGTAACTCCATACAATTACTACCGTCACACAGCGCGCTCGGATGTAAGGATGTAGGCGCTGTGTGACGGTACTCGGGGTTAATGAGTTAAGAGAGCAAGAATTTGATTTCGAGCCTCTGCCCACTGATTTCGGGGTAGGTCTTGGCCAACCGTTTGGGGTTGGTAAGGAGTGAAAGTGGAATCTGTATCCTTGATCAACTATATTTAAAACCCATTTGTCCTGGGTAATGAGTTCTCAGTTTTTTGCCTGCCGGGCAATCTTTCCCCCTAAGGGAACAGTCAGTTGTGCAGGGCTTGGAAGATTTATAGTTAAGTCATTGAGACAGTTTACCATAGGGGGGAGTCTTACCACTCCCTGCTTTGGAAGTGGGAGCCCCCCACTGCTTAGCCCTGCGAGTACCTTGGGACTGAAGCATGGGTGTTCTGCTGGTTCTTGGTTTGGACTGAGAAGGCCTGGAAAGGCAGGAAAGGACAAATTTTAGAGGGCCAATGCCTACTAAATCTGGGAGGTTGTACTTGCAGGAAATCTTTAACAGTTTGCACAGATTTAGCTTTTTCCTCCATCTTTTTAAGTACTACTTCTGCTTTGTTTCCAATCAGGCGGACTTGGTTTAAGGGAGCAACTAGCAATTTAGCTTTAACATGATCTGGCAAAGACTGCTCCTTAAGCCAAGCAAGCCTTCTAAGTACAGAGCCAGTGACAGCAGCCCTGCAAGATGCCTCTAGTGAATGAAAACCACATTGCAAAGTATGTTTTCCAACTTGTTCAGCAGAATGCATTAAATCATGTAAATCTTTATTTTCAGCACAGGTCAGGAATCATCAATTTCTGTTTAAGCAATCCAATAATATGCTGCTGATACTTCAACATATGAAACTGGCAGTTTAAGGCCCTAATGGCCAAGGCTGCAGAAGTGTATACCTTCTTATCCCATCTATCCAGGGCCCTGGAATCTCTATCAGAGGGGGTAGGATTTTTAGCAGTAGTAGCCTTAATGCCCTTGGGTCCCTGTGAAATGGTCTCAGGATCCGCAGTAGGATTTTTAAAAAGGAACTTGTGAGAGTCAGGAAAGTACAGTTGTGTACATTTACCATAAATGTAGATGTTAGAGTGTATTCACTGTTGCAGTCATCACTTTTGGTTATCTGCTTGCAGTAGCCCTAAGTCGGCGTGATTAACAAAGTCTTGGGTCCTGCGTTGGTTGCTGTTTCTTCTTCCATGACGTCAGGTTGTCAGGGGTATAAAACATGCAGCCGACGGCATTACATCAGTTTTTCTTGCCACAGATGTCAGGTGCCCCTTAATGGGAAGCAATTAAATCTATAAATATACAAGGTTATGCCTCCAACAAAAAAGCAAATACATCAAAAAGCTTTTGAAAATAGCAAAGAAAAGTAGAGGTATATCCAAAATAAGAAGAGGGCTGGAGGGAGGTGGGGGTGGGGGGTAAAGTACAGTCGCGTACACTTACAATAAATGTAGATGTTAGAGTCTATTCACTGTTGCAGTCATTACACTTGGGTAATCTGCTGGCAGGTTGCCCTCAGTCGGCCTGATTAACAAAGTCTTGGGTCCTCCGTCGGTTGCTGTCCCTTCTTCCATGACGTCAGGTCTTCAGGGGTATAAAACATGCAGCCAACGCCATTAAATCAGTTTTTCTTGCCCCAGATGTCAGGTTCCCCCCAAATGGGGAGCCAAATATTTAAGTAATTAAAAACACAAAAATATACCTCCAAACAAAAGCAAATACACCAAAAAGGCTTTTAAGTATAGTAAAGGAAAGTAGAGGTATAGTAAGAGAAAAACAGGGGGTTGGAGGAGTAGGACTGCAACAGTGAATACACTAACATCTACATTTATGGTAAGTGTACACAACTGTACTATGTTCTTCGTGTTTCACTGTTGCAGTCCTTACATTTGGGTAGATTCCCAAAGCTATGGTTGGGAGGATGGATTTATAACAACATTAGGACAGCAGTGGCAAAGCCAGCTCTGGATTTACAGAAGAAAGGTAAATGGTAATGTTTGGTGAACGTATGAACTGTGCTCCAGGTAGCAGCTTCTAGAATGTCTCTGGTAGGAACACCTCTGAGAAAGGATGTAGAAGTAGATGCAGCCCTGGTGGAATGAGATCTGATCCCCTGGAGGATAGTTTTACCATGGCGCATATAGCAGAAACGAATACAATGGCTTATCCATTTGGAAATAGTCTGCTTTGAAATAGCCTTTCCCTCTGCCCCTGCAGCAAATGCCACAGTAGTTTAGATTTTCTTAGAGATTTTGTCCTGTTTAAGTAAAATCTAAGTTGTCTGTGTACATCCAATGAATGCAGAATCAGCTCCCCCTTGTTCTGTGGATTGGGAAAGATGGCAAATGAATGGTCTGATTAAGAGCCACACCGGATACCACCTTAGCCATGAAGGATGGATTGGTTCTGAGAGACACCCTGTCCACATGAAAAATAATGAAAGGCTCCATTGCCATAAGAGCCTGTAATTCGGAAATCCTTCTCATTGAAGCGACTACTAAAAGGAAAGCTGTTTTCCAGGAGAGAAATTTTAAGTCTACAGTAGCAGCTGGCTCGAAAGGAGGGAGAGTGAGTTTTTCCAATACAAAATTGAGGTCCCAGGCAGGGGTTGGAGCTCTCCTGGGTGGTCTTAAGTTTTTGGCCCCTCTGAGATGCTGCTTTAGCAGAGGATGAGAGAAGAGGGGAGGTTCTGTGTTGTAATGATCTGAAATGGCTGAGGCATGGATTTTTATGGATGAAAAGGACAGGCCCTTGTGAAGCATCTCAGTTAAGTATTGTAAAATCTGAGGAATATTGGGCACTGCTGTGCTTATCCCTTGTGATTGATTCCAGGCACAGAATCTTTTCCATTTGTCAGCATAAGATTTTCTAGTACTAGGCGCCTTCTTGCCCCCAAAATGACATCCATCACAGGTTTGCCAAGGGATGCCAAGGGTGAATTTAGGTGATTAGTCATACTGCAAGATTCAAAGTTTAGAGCTGAGTGTGCAGAATTTGGTTGCTCTGCTGAGACAGTAAGTAAGGTGTCTGAGACAGATGCCACGGTGGAAGGTGTGACACATTGCGCAGAAGTGGGTACTAGTGTTGGCGAGGCCAGTCTGGAGCAATCAAAATCATTTTTGGTTTATCCTGTTTGACTTAGTAGAACTTTGGAGAGCAGAGGCAGAGGGGGCAAAGCATAGACTGATAGGTTTTTCCAGCTGAATAATAGAGCATCCACTTTCCTGGCTCTTTCGTGAAGAGTTCTTGTGCAGAATTTGTCCAACTAATAGTTCTGGGGTGAGGCAAAAAGACTCCCCCATTTGCATGTCAACATGTTGGAAATCCGTGGTTCCAGTTTCCATTCGTGTGGGTCCATGAGATTTCCACTTAGTTTGTCTGCCAGAGTATTCAGCTTTCCTGGCAGGAATTGAGCTTGTAGTTGTATGTGACAGGTCAAGGCCGTGTTCCACAATGCCATGGCTAGTCTGCAAAGGGGGTAGGAGTGGGTACCCCCCCTGCTTGTTTATGTACCACATAACTGTGGTGTTGTCTGTATCATTAATTGTCCTGGATGAAGGTAGTCCTTGAAGGCTGTCAGTGCATTCTGTACAGCTAGCATCTCTTTTTGATTGATATGAAGGTGCATTTGATTTGGGCTCCATTTGGCCTGAATGCACTTCCCTGCCAGATGAGCCCCCCAAGCATAGTCTGATGCATCTGTAGTTAGGGTTTGGGTGGCAGGGGGTGGAGAGAATGGCAGTCCCTTGTTATGGTGGCAGGCCTCTGCCCAGCATAGGAACTCTAGTTGCAGGCAAGGTATGATAGGAATCATTGTTTCCAGGCTGTGACAATGTTGACTCCATAAACTTTTTAAGTACCACTGAAGTTTCCTCATATGCAGTCCTGCATATGGAATTAGAAGAATGCAGGAGGCCATGAACCACAAGGCTTGCAGAATTTGTCTTGCAGATATAGCAGGGTTTTTGTGGCCACCTGTTTGAAGTAAGTTACCATATGAATTAGCTTTTCTGGCGTTAGGTAAGCCATCTGGGCAATTGTAGTCAAGCTTGCACCCAAGAATGTCATTTTTTGAGAGGGCACCAGTTGTGATTTCTTTTCATTTATGGTGTACCCTAGACAAATTAGAAACCTTTTTACAAATGCCAGATGTTTTAGAAGAATGTCCCGGTTTTCTGCCTGAATTAGACAATCGTCCAGGTATGGGTATATTTGAATATTTCT
Organism: Protopterus annectens; assembly: GCF_019279795.1. Lineage (NCBI taxonomy): Eukaryota > Metazoa > Chordata > Ceratodontiformes > Protopteridae > Protopterus > Protopterus annectens. The sequence continues at coordinate 1,692,971,093 of NC_056728.1, forward strand.
TTGTCTGCAAAATGCAATTACTGGAGCCAGGCACTTTGTGAAGACCCTGGGCGCAGTAGATAAGCCAAAGGGCAGTGCTGAGAACTGGTAGTGATTGAAGCCTGCTTTGAAGCGCAGATATCTTCTGCAAGATTCCCTGATTGGGATGTGCAGGTATGCTTCCTTTAAGTCGAGTGTTGCCATCCAGGCATCTTTTCCTAGCATGGGAAGCAACTGGTGAAGAGTCAGCATCTTGAATTTTGGAACCACCAAAAAGGTGTTTAGAGTAGACAGGTCCAGGATAGGACGCCATAAATGGTCTTTTCTGGGTACCAGGAAAAGTCTGGAGTAGAAACCTTGTCCTTTTTCCTCTTCTGGTACAGTTTGAATAGCCTTTATGTTTAAAAGAGAGAGTATTTGCTTTTGAGCCTCTGCCCACTGATTTGGGGGTAGATCTGGCCAACCGTTGGGTGTTGGCAAAGTGTGAAAGTGAAATCTGTATCCCTGGGACACTATTTAAAACCCATTTGTCCTGGGTAATGAGTTCCCAGTTTTTGGCCTGCAGACCAATCTTCCCCCCTAAAGGAGCAGTCACAGTTAAGAAGTGCTTGGAAGTTTTAAAGTCAAGCCATTGAGACAGTTTTCCATAGGGGGAGTCTTGCTACTCCCAAATTTGGAAGTGGAAGCATCCCACTGCTTAGTCTTGTGCATACCCTGGGACTGAAAAGTACAGTTTTGTACCTACCATAAATGTAGATGTTCGAGTGCCAATACAGCTGCAGTAATCACAGATGGGTTTTCTGCCGTCAGGCGGTCCCTCGGTCGGCCGAATTCCAAAGTCTTGGTCCGGCGTCGGTTGTCGTCGCTTTCTCTTCTGACGTCAGTGAGGCCAGAGTATATAAGACACAGCCGACGCCATGTTCTTCAGTCTTTCTTGCCCCAGATGTCAGGTGCCCCCAGAAGGAAGGCAATACATAAATAATGCTTATATGCATATACAAGCAATGCAATATAATCCAAAATCAGTGGTGGCAAGCAAATAAAACATAGCAGGATAACCCAGTCAGGTAGTATGAAGAGGTTGTTAGGCCCCATGCCTTTACCAAGTGGGGAAGGAGGGAGGGAAACCTGTACTGCAGCTGTATTAGCACTCGAACATCTACATTTATGGTAGGTACAAAACTGTACTATGTTCATCGTGCATACAGCTGCAGTAATCACAGATGGGTAGAGTCCCAAAGCTATGCACAGGGTGGTAGGTACTAGGAGGAACTGGGTTGAGCCAGAATGCCCTGCAAAACAGCAGTGGCAAAGCCTGCTCTTGTTCTGGAATATAAAGGCAGGTGGTAGTGTTTTGTGAAGGTATGTAAAGAACTCCAAGTGGCTGCCTCCAAAATATCTTTGGTAGGAACTCCTCTGAGGAAGGCTGTAGAGGTAGCTGTGGCCCTGGTGGAGTGTGATCTGATACCTGTAGGAACAGATTTCCCATGATAGGAATAACAAAACCGTATGCAGTGGCCAATCCACTTGGAAATAGTCTGTTTTGTAACTGGCTTCCCTTGAGCCCCTACAGCATAGGACACAAAGAGTTGTTCTGATTTCCTGAAGGACTTTGTTCTGTCCAAATAATAACGTAGCTGCCTATGGATGTCTAAAGAGTGTAGCAGCCTTTCCCCTTTGTTTTGAGGATTGGGGTAAAAGGTAGGTAGGTGTATGGCTTGATTTAAAGCTACCCTGTATACCACTTTAGGCATAAATGATGGGTTGGTACGAAGGGAAACCCTGTCCTGATGGAAAATGAGAAAGGGCTGCACCGCCATGAGGGCCTGTAGTTCAGAAACCCTACGAGCTGAAGTGATGGCCAGAAGGAAGGCTGTTTTCCGGGACAAATATTGCAAATCTGTTGAGGCAGCTGGTTCAAAAGGAGGCAATGTTAATTTTTCTAGTATGTAATTAAGATCCCAGGCTGGTATTGGTTGCTTCCTTGGTGGTCTTATATTCTTAGCCCCTCTGAGGAACTGTCGTAAGAGTGGGTGAGAAAATAAAGGAGGATCCATGTTGAATTCTGCAGAAATGGCTGAGGCATGGATTTTTATGGAAGAAAATGAAAGTCCACTGTTCAGCAGCTCAGCTAGATACTGTAATACCTGAGGCAAGTTCAGTTTTCTAGGGTCCTGGCCTCTTTTCTCATTCCAAGAGCAAAACCGCTTCCATTTTGCGGAGTAAGCTTTTCTAGTGGATGGCCCTCTGGCCTCCAAAATGACATCCTGCACCTCCTTGGAGAGTAGGGTCTGTTGTGGTGTTAAGGAATTTTCCATGCAGCGAGATTGAGTGTTTTCAGCTGACTGTGAAGAGTTTTGTAGCTGTGCTGAGTCAGCAGAAGAGGCATTAGAGGCAGGGACCAGGGAGGAGTATGTGTTAGGCTCCTCAGGAGTGGGTACCAGTGTTGCCTTGGCCAATCTGGAGCAATCAGTATCATCTTCGGTTTGTCTGCTCTTGCTTTCAAAAGCACCTTGGGCAGAAGAGGCAGAGGTGGGAATGCGTAAACTGTCCATGCTGTCCAACTGAATGAAAGGGCGTCCACTCTCCAGGCCTTTGGATGAAAGGTCCTCGAACAAAACTTTTCCAATTGATGATTCCTGTGGGAGGCAAAAAGATCTATGTCTGGCCTCCCCCACGCTTGGATTATTTCTGTAAACACCTGAGGATGCAACTTCCATTCGTGTGGGTCTGTCATATTTCTGCTTAGATTGTCTGCCAGTGTGTTTTCCAATCCTGGCAAGTACTGTGCTTGAAGTTCGATTTGTCTTTCCAGAGCCAAGTTCCAAAGAGTCATGGCTAGTCTGCACAAGGGGTATGAATGTGTTTCCTCCTTGTTTATGTACCACATTACTGTGGTGTTGTCTGTTCTTATCAGTAATTGTCCTGGATGCAGGAAATCCTTGAAAGCTGTAATTGCATTTATTACTGCTAGCATTTCTTTTTGATTGATGTGCAGGTGCTTTTCCTTTTGGGACCATTTGCCCTGAATGCACCTGTCCGTCATGTGTGCCCCCCAGGCATAATCTGAGGCGTCTGTGGTTATGACTTGCTTTGCTTGAGGCTTGCAGAATGGGAGGCCTGTGTTTGCTTGACATGCTTGTGCCCACCATAGAAATTCCTTTTGCAAACATGGAATTATTGGTATTATTGTTTCCAAACTGTGACTATGTTGAGACCATAGGTTTTTTAGGTACCATTGAAGTTTCCTCATATGCAGCTTTGCACATGGGATTAAAAGAATGCAAGATGCCATGAATCCCAGAGCCTGCAGGATTTTCCTTGCAGTAAGCCTGGTACTTTTTGCTAGTATTTTGAAGTACTGAGATAGTTGCCCCTGTTTTTCTGGCGTAAGGTAGGCCATCTGGGTGTTTGTGTCCAAGTTGGCACCCAGGAAAGTTATTTTCTGAGATGGTGTTAGCCTTGATTTCAATTTGTTGATTGTATATCCCAGAGAAAGCAGTAACCGTGTCACATATGCCAGATGTTCCAGAAGTATGTGCTTGCTGTCCGCTTGCATCAGGCAGTCGTCCAGATAAGGGTAAATTTGTATCCCTTGAAGTCTGCAGTAGGCAATCACTGATGCCAAGCACTTTGTGAATACTCTGGGCGCAGTAGATAAGCCAAAGGGCAATGCAGAGAATTGATAGTGGATTGAACCTGCAAGAAATCTGAGGTATCTTCTGCAGCTTTGTCTGATTGGGACATGCAGGTATGCCTCCTTGAGGTCCAATGTTACCAGCCAAAACTCCTTGCCCAGCATGGGAAGAAGTTGCTGTAATGTGAGCATCTTGAATTTTGGCAGTAGAAATGTGTTTAGGATGGATAAGTCCAAATGGGTCTCCAGTCGGTTCCTTTCCTTGGTACCAGAAAAAGTCTTGAATAAAAACCTTGACCTTGTTGGTGAGTAGGTACCTCTTGAATAGCTCTCATGTTTATGAGCTTTGAAATTTGCAGTTGTGCGTCTGCCCTTTGATTTTGTGGCAGGTTTGGCATGCCTCTCATTTTTGGAAGAGTGTGAAATTGAAATTTGTAGCCTCTGTTTATAATGTCCAGGATCCATTTGTCTGTTGTGACAATATGCCAATTGCTTGCGAATAATGCTAGTTTCCCTCCCAAAGGTGCTGCCAGCTGAGACATGCTTGGCATGGAAATGAGGGAGTCATTGGGTTTGCTTCCTGTATTGTTGTGCACTGTCTTCGCCACCTCTTGGTGCTGGAGTTTGCCATTGTCTGCCTCTATATGATCCTTGTGATTGCCCTCTACCCCTTGCGCCTGTATCTACCTCTTTGGGGCTTGTCAGTGGCTGGAAAGAACCAGTTTTTTGAAGGCCAATTTCTGCTAAACGTGGTGGTTGGACCTGTAAGAAAGCTTTGACAGTTTGCATAGATTTGGCTTTTTCTTCCATTTTCCGTAGTATCTCCTCAGCATTAGTACCAAATAGTACATCCTTTTGTAAAGGAGCATCTAGAAGTTTAGCTTTCACATGATCAGGCAAATTTTGTTCCCTAAGCCAGGCATGTCTGCGAATGACTGATCCTGTAGCAGCCGCTCTACTTGAGGCCTCTAGGGCATCATAACCACATTGCAAGGTGCGTTTACCCACTTGCTCTGCACTATGCATCATATCCTGTAACTCTTAAATCTGGTTGTTCAGGTTGAGACATTTTGTTCCTTAATTGTGATAACAGGAACTGTTGATATTTAAGCATATGAAACTGACAGTTTAAGGCCCTCATGGCTAGGGTGGCCGAGGTATATACCTTTTTACCCCACCTTTCTAAAGATCTGGATTCCCTTTCTGCAGGAAGTGGATTCTTGGCAGTGGAGGCCTTCAATCCCTTGGGGCCTTGTGAAATGGTTTCAGGGTCAGCATTATGGCTTTTGAAGAGAAACTGGTGAGAGCTGGGTACTCTGTAATACCCATCAGGTTTGACTGGTGCAGGAGGCAGAGAATCCGGGTTAAGGCAAGCCTCCGAATAGACATCATCCAGTATGTCCAAAACAGGGGGTATAGCCAGAGGTCTGTGTTGAGGTAACAAAAGAAATTCCCTAAGTCTTTTCTTGGAATCTGAAAAGTCTTGGCCTTCCCAATGGAAGTGTTCCCTCAAGGTGTGCAAGGTTTCCCCAAAGGAAAAATCCTCAGGAGGGGATACAGAAGGAATGGACTGTTCTGCATCCGAATCCTCAAAAGGAGAGTAAGAGTGTTCCTCTGCATCAGAATGTTCTGATAAAATGGATCCCTGATCAGAAGAGGGAGAATCTTCCTCCACTCTGAGTCTCTTGTCTGGAGGGGGTTGAGAACCTCTGATAAGAGTAATTAAATCCTCAGCCATTTTAAGCATCTGTTTTTTAGGCATGGGTCCTGGAGATGGGCCCTGTGCAACAGGCCTCGTGGGATGCCTGGCTGCTTTGGATTTAGTAAAGGCCTTAATTGAAAAAGAAGATGAGGGCCTAAATACACCATGGGTGGAGGTGGACCTGTCCACATTAGTAGGCTCGACATTAGCAGGGGCTTCGGTTGTAGTCTGGGAAAGGGCCGAGGACCCAGCGGTCTCGGGTACAGAGGACACCACCCAAAGGAGTGTCGTCGGTAGTCAGGGACTGCAAAGGCGTCTCGCTGAGAACCGGACCACGTGTAGCCTGTTTTGGCGTGGTGTCGGCGGGGACCGCGGGCCTCGCGTGTCGGTCCTTTTCCTTGCGTTTTTTGGACAAAACGGTAGTCGGAGTGTCCGACGACATTTTATAATCAAAAGCTTTACCAAAGTAGTGTTGGGCGAACTCCGCCCGACGCCTAATAGTGCGTTTATTGAAGGTAGCGCAAAAGCGACAGCCCGAGACGTCGTGGTCTGGGCCCAAACAAGGTATGCAGAGGGAATGGAAATCCTTATGCGGTATTTGCTTCCCACAAGAAATACAATTATTAACTTTTTCTGACATCGGTCTGAGGCAAGAAAAATTTCCCCAATGGGGTACTTAGCTTTAATGAAGACTTCGGTTCCAAAATATTCATAATTCAGGAGCTGGCTGACCGGCACTTGCGAACTGCTTCTGCTTCGGGCACCGCGCGGCAAAAAAGACTGAAGAACATGGCGTCGGCTGTGTCTTATATACTCTGGCCTCACTGACGTCAGAAGAGAAAGCGACGACAACCGACGCCGGACCAAGACTTTGGTATTCGGCCGACCGAGGGACCGCCTGACGGCAGAAAACCCATCTGTGATTACTGCAGCTGTATGCACGATGAACATCCTGGGGTTTCTGCTGGGTCTGGGTTTGGATTGAGAAGACCTGGAAGGAGCACGAAAGGACCAATTCTTAGAGGGCCAATGCCTACTAAATCCTGGAGGCTGAACTTGTAAGAAATTTTTAACAGTTTGCATAGATTTAGCTTTATCTTCCATCTTTTTAAGAACTTCCTCAGCTTTATTGCCAAACAGACGGCCCTGATTTAAGGGAGCATCCAACAGTTTAGCTTTAACATGAACAGGCAAAGACTGCTCCTTAAGCCAAGCATGCCTTGAGTACAGACCCAGTAACAGCAGCCCTGCAAGAGGCCTCTAAAGAATCAAAACCACACTGCAAAGTATGTTTTCCAACCTGTTCAGCAGAATGCATCAAATCCTGTAAATCCTTATTTTCATCACAGTCAGGAATCATCATTTTCTGTTTAAGCAATCCAATAATGTGTTGTTGATACTTTAACATATGAAACTGACAGTTTAAGGCTCTAATGGCCAAAGTTGCAGAAGTGTAAACCTTCTTACCCCATCTATCTAGTGCCCTGGAATCTTTATCAGAAGGGTAGGATTTTTGGCAGTAGAAGCCTTAATGCCCTTGGGTCCCTGTAAAATAATCTCTGGATCCACAATAGGATTTTTAAAAAGGAACTTGTGAGAATCAGGAACCCTCTAATATCGGTCAGGTTTTCTGGGAGCAGGAGGCAAAGAATCAGGGGCCAAACTAGATTCCGAAAAGGCATCATCTACAATGTCTAGTACAGGAGGTATAGCTAAAGGCCTATGTTGAGGCATGAGTAAGAAGTCCCTAAGCTTCTTTTTAGAATCAGAGAAATCCTGGCTTTCCCAGTGGAAATGTTCCCTTAGAGTGTGCAAGGTTTCACCAAAAGAGAAATCCTCTGGAGAAGAAGCAGAGGGAATATAGTCCTCTCTATCAAAATCCTCATAGGGAGATAAGGGTAAATCCAGATTATAAGAAGAATCAGAATCCTGGTCAGAAGATTCATGAACAAATTCAGTCCTAGGTCTCTTTGAAGAGGAAGGCTCGCTTCCCCTGATTAAAGTTATAAGGTCTTCAGCCATTCTTATCATTTGTTTTTTAGGCATAGAGGCCTGAGCATGCGGTCTGGTCGTTTTCTAGGCAAGGTTCGAGGTTTAGGCCTTAAAGAAGGAGGCGTCGGTTTAATATGCAAGTCCGAAGGCCTGAATACATCCTCAGAAGCCAGTGCCTGCACAGTGGCTCCGGACCCATCCAAGGTAGAGCCATCCACAGGTTCCACAGTTGAAGCATCCTGCAGCATACTGGACTCCGAATGGATCTCAGTAGAGGCCTGCGAGTCAGAAGTAGCGGGTATCAGGGGCTGTGAAAGCGCCTCACTGAGTACCGGCGAACTGGCGACTGGCTTAGGAGAAGCATCATCGGCAGTTTTGGATCTAGGCGGCCTGTCTGTCTTTATCTTTGCACTTTTTCGGAATACCGGTAGTCGGATGGCTTACCAACAACATTTCTGGGTAATTGAAGAGAGAACCGAAAAATTTAGAGGCAAAAATATACAGACGATGGATAGTGCGTTGATTAAATAAGGCACAAAACCGACAGCAAGGTACTTCGTGGTCAGGGCCTAGGCAAGGAATACAGTACGAATTAAAATCTTTGTGAGGTATTTGCTTTCCACAAGTAATGCAATTATTAACTTTTACGGACATCGGTAAGGAGCAAGAAAATGTTTCCCCAACGGGGTACTTAGCTTTAGTTGAAGACTTCGGTTCTGAAACTCGAAAACAAAAATTTTAGGAGTCTGCCGACCGGCACTTGCAAACTGCTTCTGCTTCGGGCACCGCACGGCAAGAAAGACTGATGTAATGGCATCGGCTGCATGTTTAATACCCCTGACGATGTCATGGAAGAAGGGACAGCAACCGATGCAGAACCCAAGTCTTTGTTAATCAGGCCGACTGAGGGCTATTACAACCAGATAACCCAAAAGTGATGACTGCAACAGTGAAACACGAAGAACATCCCTGTATTATTCATCAGGTTTTCTGGGAGCAGGAGGTAGAGAGTCAGGGACCAAGCTAGATTCCAAAAAGGCATCATCAACAATGTCCAGTACAGGGGGGATAGCTAAAGGCCTGTGTTGGGGCAGGAGTAAGAAATCCCCAAGCCTCTTTTTTAGAGTCAGAGTAATCCTGGCTTTCCCAGCGAAAATGCTCCCTAAGAGTATGCAAGGTTTCACTAAAAGAGAAATCCTCTGGAGGGGAAGCAGAGGGAATACAGTCCTCTGCATCAGACTCCTCATAGGTAGATAAGGGTAAATCCTGGTCATCAGAGGAAACGGAAAATTCAGAATCCTGATCAGAAGAATCATAAGCAAACTCAGTCCTAGGTCTCGTAGAGGGAGAAGGTTGGCTTCCCCTGATTAAAGTAATAAGGTCTTCAGCCATTCTTATTTGTTTTTTAGGCAAAGAGGCCTGAACATGCGCGGTCTGGGCATCTGTTTTCTAGGCATGGATCAAGTTTTAGGCCTTGTAGAAGAAGAAGATGGTGTTGGTTTAATACGCAAGTCAGTAGGCCTGAATACACCCTCAGAAGCCGGTGCCTGCACAGCGGCTCCGGACCCATTCAAGGTAGAAAGATCCGCAGGTTCCACAGTTGAAGCATCTCGCAGCATACCAGACTCCGAATAGGTCTCAGTAGAGGCCTGCAAATCTGAAGTAGCAGGCATCAGGGGCTGCGAAAGCACCTCACTGAGTACCGGCGAACTGGCGACTAGCTTAGAAGCATTGTAGGCAGCTTTGGACCTATGCGGTCTGTCTCTTGTCTTTATCTTTGCGTTTTTTCGGAATGTCTGTAGTCGGGTGACTTACCGAAGCCATATCTGGACAATTGAACAGAGTACCAAAATATTTAGAAGCTTAAATATACAGACGATGAATAGTTGGTTGTTTAAATAACGCACAAAACCGACAGCGAAGTACGTCGGGGTCAGGACCTAGGCAAGGAATGCAGTATGAATGAAAATCTTTATGAGGTATTTGCTTTCCACAAGAAATACAATTATTGACTTTTTCTGACATCGGTTTAGAGCAAGAAAAAGTTTCCCCCAACGGGGTACTTAGCTTAGTTGAAGACTTCGGTTCTGAAACTCGAAAATGAAAATTTCAGGAGTCGGCCGACCTGCACTTGCGAACTGCTTCTGCTTCGGGCACCGCACGGCAAGAAAGACTGATGTAATGGGGTCGGCTGCATGCTTTATACCCCTGATTACCTGACGTCATGGAAGATGGGACAGCAACTGACGCAGGACGCAAGACTTTGTTAATCAGGCTGACTGAATACTACTGGAAGCAGATAACC